>NC_092163.1:76692738-76737738 GCF_045791955.1 Oncorhynchus clarkii lewisi | reverse complement strand
TTTAGATTACATATGGACAGGGAGGCCCTGATCTTAGACCAGCTCTCTGACTGAAAACTGGTCCTTTTAGATTACATATGGACAGGGAGGCCCTGATCCTAGACCAGCTCTCTGACTGAATATTGGTCCTTTTAGATTACATATGGACAGGGAGGCCCTGATCCGAGACCAGCTATTTGACATTTCTGTCCTCCGTTTCCTGGTTCCTGGTTAGAGGCCGTCTGTGTTATCTTGTGGACTTTGTTCTCTCTCTGACAGTGTGGTTAAGAATGTGTCTTGCCTTGTTCTATCACACAAATCTGATTGGCACATACTTTACCACACTATTCTGTACTATATATGATATTCTTATCTACAATCTACTCTGACCTTTCCTTTGCAATGTACTATTGTAACACACAAATAATCTGTCACCGAAGCAGTGCTCCTCTGAGTCACCCTGACCTCTACACATTCTTTGCTATAGCAAACATCTAATAGGAATTACATTTTGTATGTAATCATATCTATCTGTTACCTGTTCGGTCTCTCAGTAATGTAATAATGACTAATCTCTCTCTGTCTCTCTCTTTCTTTCTGTCTCTCTCTGTCTCTCTCTGTCTCACTCTCTCTGTTTCTCTCTGTCTTTCTGTCTCTCTCTGTCTCTCTCTTTCTCACTCTCTCTGTCTTTCTGTCTCTCTCTGTCTCTCTCTGTCTTTCTGTCTCTCTCTCTCTGTCTCTCTCTGTCTTTCTGTCTCTCTCTGTCTTTCTGTCTCTCTTTGTCTCTCTCTTTCTCACTCTCTCTGTCTCTCTCTGTCTTTCTGTCTCTCTCTGTCTTTCTGTCTCTCTCTCTGTGTCTCTCTGTCTTTCTGTCTCTCTCTGTCTGACTCTGTCTCTCTCTTTCTCTCTCTTTCTCTCTCTCTCTGTTCTTCTGTCTCTCTCTGTCTCACTCTCTGTCTCTCTCTGTTTCACTCTCTCTCTCTCTCTGTCTTTCTCTCTCTCTCTCTGTTCTTCTCTCTCTCTGTCTCACTCTCTGTCTCTCTCTGTTTCTCTCTCTCTCTCTCTCTCTCTCTCTCTCTCTCTCTCTGTCTTTCTATCTCTCTCTGTCTCACTCTCTCTGTCTCTCTCTCTCTCTGTCTCTCTCTCTCTCTCTCTCTCTCTCTCTATCTCTCTCTGTCTTTCTATCTCTCTCTGTCTCACTCTCTCTGTCTCTCTCTCTCTCTCTCTCTCTCTCTGTCTCTCTCTCTCTCTCTCTCTCTCTCTCTCTGTCTCTCTCTCTCTCTGTTTCACTCTCTCTCTCTCTCTCTCTGTCTTTCTGTCTCTGTCTCACTCTCTCTGTCTGTCTCTCTCTCCAGTGATTCCAGACACTCTCCTGATTAGCTACTCCCGGTCTCTAACTGGCCAACCCGTGCCAGAGGGGGCGGAGATAACTCTCACCTGCTCCGCCGCCGTCCAATCAAAACAGCACACCCACCTGTCCATCACGTTCGGCGTGCGTGCCGGTGGTAGCGGGTTGGGGTCAGGGACACCGAGAGAAATCATAGCTATCGATAAAGAATTGAGCGTGACTCCTGGCCGAGGGGACTCCTACCAGAAGAGATATGATGATGGAGAGATAACACTGGTGAAGAAGAGTGGAGATGGAGGGAGAGATGTCTACGTGATGAGGATGAGCGCCGTGGCCCCGGACGACTCAGGGGCCTACTTCTGTGAGGCGTCGCAGTGGATCCTGGACCCTGATGGAGCGTGGCAGAAGATCGCTCAGAGGACCTTGGAGATTGGCAACCTCACGGTTCAACCACTTGGTACATCCCTGTCTGGAGTATGGGGGTGGTTCAGAGACAAGATGTTAGGACACTGTCTGTCTGTCTGTCTGTCTGGAGTATGGGGGTTGTTCAGAGACTAGATGTTAGGACACTGTCTGTCTGTCTGTCTGTCTGGAGTGTGGGGGTGGTTCAGAGACTAGAGCTGTTAGGACACTGGCTGTGCGTGGCTCGAAATAAGAGCATCTGCTAAATGACTAAAACGTAATGTAACGAATGCTGTTACTAGCTTGGCCACAGATTCCATTAGCACCCCAGTAGACCTAATGGCATCTAATGCTGTGGGCCAATCCAGTACGGATGGTTCATGACATCATCATCATCACTGACCTTCCACAACAATGGGAAACGGAGACATTAGCTTCAGGCGCGCTGCACTGTGACTGACCCTATACTATTCTCAATATGGGGGTGTGTTAGAGCTGGGGGGGGGGTGTTTTAGAGCTGGGGGGTGTTTTAGAGCTGGGGGGTGTGGGGGGGTGTTTTAGAGCTGGGGGGGGGGGGTGTTTTAGAGCTGGGGGGGGGGTTTAGAGCTGGGGGGGATGTTTTAGAGCTGGGGGGGATGTTTTAGAGCTGTGGGGGTGTTTTAGAGCTGCGGGGTGTGTTTTAGAGCTGTGGGGGTGTTTTAGTGCTGGGGGGTGTTTTGGAGCTGGGGGGTGTTTTAGAGCTGGGGGGTGTGGGGGGTGTTTTAGAGCTGGGGGGTGTTTTAGAGCTGGGGGGTGTTTTAGAGCCATGGGGTGTGGGGTGTTTTAGAGCTGTGGGGGGTGTTTTAGAGCTGTGGGGGGGGGGGGGGGTGTTTTATAGCTGGTGGGTGTTTTAGAGCTGGGGGGGATGTTTTAGAGCTGTGGGGGGGGGGTGTTTTAGAGCTGGGGGGGGGGTGTTTTAGAGCTGTGGGGGGTGTTTTAGAGCTGTGGGGTGTGTTTTAGAGCTGGGGGGTGTTTTAGAGCTGTGGGGGGGGGTGTTTTAGAGCTGGTGGTGTTTTAGAGCTGTGGGGGGTGTTTTAGAGCTGGGGGGGGTATTTTAGAGCTGTCGGGGGGGTGTTTTAGAGCTGGGGGGGGTGTTTTAGAGCTGGGGGGGGGGGGTGTTTTAGAGCCGTGGGGTGTGGGGTGTGTTTTAGAGCCGTGGGGTGTGGGGTGTGGGGTGTGTTTTAGAGCTGGGGGGTGTTTTAGAGCCGTGGGGTGTGGGGTGTGTGGTGTGTTTTAGAGCTGTGGTGTGTTTTAGAGCTGGGGGGGTGTTTTAGAGCTGTGGGGTGTTCTAGAGCTGTGTTCTAGAGCTGTGGGGTGTTCTAGAGCTGTGGGGTGTTCTAGAGCTGTGGGGTGTTCTAGAGCTGTGGGGTGTTTTAGAGCTGTGTTTTTAGAGCTGTGAGGTGTTCTAGAGCTGTGGGGTGTTCTAGAGCTGTGTTTTTAGAGCTGTGGGGTGTTCTAGAGCTGTGGGGTGTTTTAGAGCTGTGTTTTTAGAGCTGTGGGGTGTTCTAGAGCTGTGGGGTGTTCTAGAGCTGTGTTTTTAGAGCTGTGGGGTGTTCTAGAGCTGTGTTTTTAGAGCTGTGGGGTGTTCTAGAGCTTTGTTCTAGAGCTGTGGGGTGTTCTAGAGCTGTGGGGTGTTCTAGAGCTGTGTTTTAGAGCTGTGGGGTGTTCTAGAGCTGTGCTCTAGAGCTGTGGGGTGTGGGGTGAGAGCACAGCAGAATGTAAGCAGAATTTGCTGTAGTAGAAGTTACAGTGTTATAGTTCCCCACTGAGGGTCTGTGTGTTCTGTTAGACAGTGTTGTAGTGTTATAGTTCCCCACTGAGGGTCTGTGTGTTCTGTTAGACAGTGTTGTAGTTCCCCACTAGGGTCTGTGTGTTCTGTTAGACAGGACTATAGTTCCCCACTGAGGGTCTGTGTGTTCTGTTAGACAGTGTTGTAGTTCCCCACTGAGGGTCTGTGTGTTCTGTTAGACAGGACTATAGTTCCCCACTGAGGGTCTGTGTGTTCTGTTAGACAGGACTATAGTTCCCCACTGAGGGTCTGTGTGTTCTGTTAGACAGGACTATAGTTCCCAACTGAGGGTCTGTGTGTTCTGTTAGACAGTGTTGTAGTTCCCCACTGAGGGTCTGTGTGTTCTGTTAGACAGTGTTGTAGTTCCCCACTGAGGGTCTGTGTGTTCTGTTAGTCAGGACTATAGTTCCCCACTGAGGGTCTGTGTGTTCTTATCGTGTCAGCCAGAAACTGCTCTACTTCATTCTGTTATTGTCTCTATTGTCTGTTAGACAATGGACCTGGTTTTCTCCTCTCTGGTCTCGGTTGTGTTGTTGTTGGACAGATTACAGTCAACAATAGATTTATAAACTGAACTGAAGCGTTTCATCAAATAGCTAACATAGTTTTCAGAGTGTATTGTTTATAGATGAGATCTTCTTTTAGGATGAATTTTGAGATGCATTTAACTTCAGTTGCTATATGCAAATAAACCTTTATTCACAGTGACAATTAACAAATTAAGTTAGTTTGAATGCAGAGCGAACACATTTTAAATCATGCACTTCTTGTTTATTTTTTCCCCTCTCCCTCCTCCTCCTCCTCCTCCTCCTCCTCCTCCTTTACCCCTTCCTCTCCCTCCTCCTTTATCCTCTCCCCCCTCTTCCTCCTCCTTTACCCCTCTTCTCCCTCTTCCTTTATCCTCTTCCTCCTCCTCTACCCCTTCCTCTCCCTCCTCCTTTATCCTCTCCCTCCTCTTCCTCCTCCTTTACCCCCTCCTCTTCCTTTATCCTCTTCCTCCTCCTCTACCCCCTCCTCTCCCTCCTCCTTTATCCTCTCCCTCCTCTTCCTCCTCCTTTACCCCCTCCTCTCCCTCTTCCTTTATCCTCTCCCTCCTCTTCCTCCTTTACCCCCTCCTCCCTACTTCCAGCTGACTCCCTGTCTGTTACGTCCACTCCGCGAGGTGAGGTAACTCTCCAGTTAGGCTCCCCTCTCACTCTGACCTGCGAGGTGTCTGGTTTGGCCCCTGGGGGCCGCTCGGGCCTGCTGGTTCAGTGGATGAAGAGGGGCACCGTGAGCAGCGAGGACAGAGCATTGACGGGTGGAGGGGTGGAGGTTGGTATTGATTATTGTTATTGGTTATTAGTATCTTCCTTTTAGCCCCCTGAGGAAGTCCTTACAGAGTAAATAATGCTTGATTGGCTAGTCGTTTTCCAAACACAACTCAGGTTAACCTTTCTGTCTATCTCTGTCTGTCCCCGCTCCCAGGTGGAGGTGGCTCGGTACGGTCCAGACGGGGTGGTGAGCTGGGGGGATGACTCCAGCCGGGGGGGTCGGGGTGGAGGGGGTTCCATGGAGAAGGAGGTGGAGGGACGGTACTCTCTCAGGTTGTTCTCTGCCCACCCAGCTGACACGGGGGTGTACCGCTGTGCTGTGAGCGTCTACGCTGGGAGGCTTAACCCGGGACCCTCCAGTGCTGCTACCCTCACACAGAGGTCAGAGGGGGTCACCGTCAACCTCAAGACTAAAGGTAAGAGAAAAGACAGACACAAGACCACCCTGCCTTCTCCCCACAAACTGTGGCCTAGTTCACTCCTCCTCGTGGATTTAAGAGGATGTATTGGTATGATGGAGAAAACTCCCTCAATCTACTTAACAGCAATCCAATGTGTTTAAATCCATGAGGGATGAGTAAGTAATTGCACCCCTCTGGCAGAGGGGGATCCTGGGGACTACAACCAGTGGATATATATACAAGTTAAGTCAGTATTCTGGAAGTTGTTCTGGTAAAGCTAAGAGACTAAAACCACTTGACCTACTACGAGGTTGGGCAGTAGTGTGAAAACAAAGATACTACATTAACGTGAGCATTGCCATGACTGGTTAGATTGAAATAACAACCAAATACCTAATTGATGTAAGTCGATGCCTAATTGAATGACAAGCATCTCTCTCTCTGTCCCTGTGTCCCTACAGAGGTCAAGGTGTCAGCAGTAGCCAACCTTCCCCGTGGCCCCCTCTTGAAGAGAGGTGATACCGTCACCCTGCTCTGCAACGTATCCGTGGTAACCACCGGCCCTGCACAGATGGCGGTCCAATGGCTGCAGAGGGCGGTCCTCCCGGCCCAGGAGGGTGGGGCTACAGCAGGGGGCGTGGTCATAGAGAAGGGTGGGGACAAGCCGTCAGTAGAGGAGAAGGGGAGGGTGTTAGCCTCTCTTACCTATGAGGGCCTGTCCAGGCCAAATAAGAACCACAGCTCTGAGGTGATTGGTTCAATTTATTTGGCAGTTTAAAAAAAATACATGCAGTCAATATATACCTTTTTAAGAAAACTATCAAGGATAACACAATAAAGTATATTGAAGATAAAACAATTGTAATGACTAGTATGTGGTTGTCTTACCTACCTTATTTGAATGCACTGTATTTCTCTAGATAACACCATCTGCTAAATAACTTCCGTTGTGGTCTTTTTTGGACTACAGGTCAGTATGGACCGGGTGTCTTCAGGCACCTACAGGCTGAGGATCTTCTCTGCCCAGGACCAGGACCAGGGCCTGTTTGTCTGCCAGGCTGAGGTGTGGGGACAAGACCCCCGTGGAGGATGGTACAACACTGGGGCCAAGGCCCAGTCGGAGGGTGTCAGGGTCTACCTGTACGCCAGAGGTGAGTGTCACTGGGTCTGGGACTGCTAGCTGTTTTACATACAGCGAGCGGTGTGACGAATCACTGTAGTGGACACACTTGACTAACTCATCCCTCCCTCCCTCCCTCCCTCCCTCCCTCCCTCCTCTCTCTCTCCTCTCTTCTCTCTCTGTCTCTGCAGCGGCCGACCTGCTCCTCATCCCCTTGGTTGTGGGCATGTCCTCTGCCTTGTTTGTGGGCGTGGTCATAATCGCCACGGTAACCTGTTGCTTCATGAATCGATTGGCTAGGCAGCGCTCCCCAAAATAGGAAGTAGGAAGTCACGACAACGTATAAGTTCACTGAAGGGTGATCAACGAAGAGGTTAAAATAAAAAGACCACAAAAAAAAAAAAAAGAACTAGTGGACTTTAAAAAGTTTCAAAAGAAATTGGAACTCTCAGACCTACACGATGTCCACATAGAGATGTAAATATACTATGTAACAAAGAGTGTTGGTCTAATCTGGGACGGTGACCAAGAGAAGACACTAAGCACTACTGCTCCTACCTGTCATACAGACGTTTGATTGTTTCACAAGGTACCAAACCATTTCCACTTGTTCATAATATGTTGCATTCAGCTTGTTTCTGTTATATAAACTCACCATATGAACCCTATTATTCAGACTTCCATAGCAGACCTAACCAAACAGCTGGCTCTTATTCAGCACGGTTCCAACAACAACGATGGATGCGTATCTAGGCCAGCAACAGAGCAGCTTGGTTTGGCTCAGTAGTGTACAAAGCCATTTAGGTGTTTGATATGTCAAAACCATCAGAAATGGACAATGTTGTCTAGTGTTGAAGTAGGTCAAATACAAAATATTGACTTAGAAGAGACACTGATTAGTTATCCCTTTTGTTTTGGTTATTTCGTTTCCTTGGCAACCACCCTCTCAAAAGACAGGGGTTTATATATTCATACGGCAGGGTAGCCTAGTGGTTAGAGTGGAGGGGCGGGCAGGGTAGCCTGGTGGTTAGAGTGGAGGGGCGGCAGGGTAGCCTAGTGGTTAGAGTGGAGGGGCGGGCAGGGTAGCCTAGTGGTTAGAGTGGAGGGGCGGGCAGGGTAGCCTAGTGGTTAGAGTGGAGGGGCGGCAGGGTAGCCTGGTGGTTAGAGTGGAGGGGCGGCAGGGTAGCCTAGTGGTTAGAGTGGAGGGGCGGGCAGGGTAGCCTAGTGGTTAGAGTGGAGGGGCGGCAGGGTAGCCTAGTGGTTAGAGTGGAGGGGCGGCAGGGTAGCCTAGTGGTTAGAGTGGAGGGGCGGCAGGGTAGCCTAGTGGTTAGAGTGGAGGGGCGGGCAGGGTAGCCTGGTGGTTAGAGTGGAGGGGCGGCAGGGTAGCCTAGTGGTTAGAGTGGAGGGGCGGGCAGGGTAGCCTAGTGGTTAGAGTGGAGGGGCGGGCAGGGTAGCCTAGTGGTTAGAGTGGAGGGACGGGCAGGGTAGCCTAGTGGTTAGAGTGGAGGGGCGGCAGGGTAGCCTAGTGGTTAGAGTGGAGGGGCGGCAGGGTAGCCTAGTGGTTAGAGTGGAGGGACGGGCAGGGTAGCCTTGTGGTTAGAGTGGAGGGGCGGCAGGGTAGCCTAGTGGTTAGAGTGGAGGGGCGGCAGGGTAGCCTAGTGGTTAGAGTGGAGGGGCGGCAGGGTAGCCTAGTGGTTAGAGTGGAGGGGCGGGCAGGGTAGCCTAGTGGTTAGAGTGGAGGGGCGGCAGGGTAGCCTAGTGGTTAGAGTGGAGGGGCGGGCAGGGTAGCCTAGTGGTTAGAGTGGAGGGGCGGCAGGTTAGCCTAGTGGTTAGAGTGGAGGGGCGGGCAGGGTAGCCTAGTGGTTAGAGTGGCGGGGCGGCAGGGTAGCCTAGTGGTTAGAGTGGAGGGGTGGCAGGGTAGCCTAGTGGTTAGAGTGGAGGGGCGGCATGTTAGCCTAGTGGTTAGAGTGCAGGGGCGGCAGGGTAGCCTAGTGGTTAGAGTGGAGGGGCGGCAGGGTAGCCTAGTGGTTAGAGCGTTGGACTAGTAACCGCAAGGTTGCAAGTTGAAATCCCCGAGCTGACAAGGTACAAATCTGTTGTTCTGCCTCTGAACAGGCAGTTAACCCACTGTTCCTAGGCCGTCATTGAAAATAAGAATTTGTTCCCAACTGACTGGCCTAATTAAATAAAGGTTACAATTTTTATTTATTTTTAATACGACGTTAGCGTTAAAGTTGTTTCTGTTACATTGTGTATGGTTCGTAAGGCATGATTGTTAAATGATATATATGTGTTGCCCAACTCCGGTCCTCGAGTTACTCCAGCAGAACATGTTTTTTGTTGTTGTCGTAGCCCCAGACAAAAAAACACCTGATTCAACTTGTCAAGGGTTAGTTGACAGGTGGGCTTGTCCGGGTCCACAACGAAAAAGATGTACTATTGAGCGTACTCAAGGACCGGAGTTGGACAACGCTGTGATATATGATGGAAGATTTAATGCATGTTGAGGTAGCATAGGTCTTACACTGCCACTACTACTAGCAACAGTCCCTCTAGTCTGAAGAAAACCCATCTCGGAGTTAGACCGGTGTTTTATCGCTACGAAGTGAACACTGCCACTACTACTAGCAACAGTCCCTCTAGTCTAAAGAAAACCCATCTCAGAGTTAGACCGGTGTTTTATCGCTACGAAGTGAACACTGCCACTACTACTAGCAACAGTCCCTCTAGTCTAAAGAAAACCCATCTCGGAGTTAGACCGGTGTTTTATCGCTACGAAGTGAACACTGCCACTACTACTACTAGCAACAGTCTCTCTAGTCTAAAGAAAACCCATCTCAGAGTTAGACCGGTGTTTTATCGCTACGAAGTGAACACTGCCACTACTACTACTAGCAACAGTCCCTCTAGTCTAAAGAAAACCCATCTCGGAGTTAGACCGGTGTTTTATTGCTACGAAGTGAACACTGCCACTACTACTAGCAACAGTCCCTCTAGTCTAAAGAAAACCCATCTCGGAGTTAGACCGGTGTTTTATCGCTACGAAGTGAACACTGCCACTACTACTAGCAACAGTCCCTCTAGTCTAAAGAAAACCCATCTCAGAGTTAGACCGGTGTTTTATCGCTACGAAGTGAACACTGCCACTACTACTACTAGCAACAGTCTCTCTAGTCTAAAGAAAACCCATCTCAGAGTTAGACCGGTGTTTTATCGCTACGAAGTGAACACTGCCACTACTACTACTAGCAACAGTCTCTCTAGTCTAAAGAAAACCCATCTCGGAGTTAGACCGGTGTTTTATCGCTACGAAGTGAACACTGCCACTACTACTAGCAACAGTCCCTCTAGTCTAAAGAAAACCCATCTCAGAGTTAGACCGGTGTTTTATCGCTACGAAGTGAACACTGCCACTACTACTACTAGCAACAGTCCCTCTAGTCTAAAGAAAACCCATCTCAGAGTTAGACCGGTGTTTTATCGCTACGAAGTGAACACTGCCACTACTACTACTAGCAACAGTCTCTCTAGTCTAAAGAAAACCCATCTCAGAGTTAGACCGGTGTTTTATCGCTACGAAGTGAACACTGCCACTACTACTACTAGCAACAGTCTCTCTAGTCTAAAGAAAACCCATCTCAGAGTTAGACCGGTGTTTTATCGCTACGAAGTGAACACTGCCACTACTACTAGCAACAGTCCCTCTAGTCTAAAGAAAACCCATCTCGGAGTTAGACCGGTGTTTTATCGCTACGAAGTGAACACTGCCACTACTACTAGCAACAGTCCCTCTAGTCTAAAGAAAACCCATCTCAGAGTTAGACCGGTGTTTTATCGCTACGAAGTGAACACTGCCACTACTACTAGCAACAGTCCCTCTAGTCTAAAGAAAACCCATCTCGGAGTTAGACCGGTGTTTTATCGCTACGAAGTGAACACTGCCACTACTACTAGCAACAGTCCCTCTAGTCTAAAGAAAACCCATCTCGGAGTTAGACCGGTGTTTTATCGCTACGAAGTGAACACTGCCACTACTACTAGCAACAGTCCCTCTAGTCTAAAGAAAACCCATCTCAGAGTTAGACCGGTGTTTTATCGCTACGAAGTGAACACTGCCACTGTATAGAAACCGTAATGCTGTCAAATTAAATTGAGCACCAGAATCTTTTTAATTCCACTTAAGGAACTGAATACCTAGACAGCTATATCAGGACAGGGAACTTAAAGTACACTTCCTGTATTCAATCAACAACTCTGTAAATACTGGGCTACACGAGTAAACAAAGCCATTGTTTGTATGAGCCTGATCCCAGATCTGTTTGTTCTGTTTTGCCAATTCCTATTGTTTATCTATGGTGCCAAACATAAGTGTTGTCAAGATGGGACTAACAAGTCTAGGATCAGGTTAGGACACGGCCAGGGGATATTCTGATGCTGCGAAGGACAATAACGAACCATTCCATACAGTTCGCTAAACTGAGTAAAATTAAAAATATATATATTTCTTATTTCTGTATCTATTTTAGACATTTATGAAGAGAGTTAATATACGATAGTAAGCATCCATGCACTAAGCTGAAATCTGTGTGTTGTTACGGTTACACCAGAGAGATTCGTTTTTTTTCCTTTTTACTTCTAAAACACAAGATATGATGAGACTCTACTTGAAATGCTGTGCTTGTCTGTGAGCTGAGCGGACGACTTTAACATTCAGCGGCTGTCTGTTCTTAAAGCACTTGGACCAAAACTAGTCTCTCTTGGCAGACTCGTACCAGTGGGAAAGAGACCAAAACTAGTCTCTCTTGGCAGACTCGTACCAGTGGGAAAGAGACCAAAACTAGTCTCTCTTGGCAGACTCGTACCAGTGGGAAAGAGACCAAAACTAGTCTCTCTTGGCAGACTCGTACAGTGGCTGTGGGAAAGAGACCAAAACTAGTCTCGCTTGGCAGACTCGTACAGTGGCTGTGGGAAAGAGACCAAAACCATTTCTCCTGGAACCATTCAAACTTGTTGAATAGTTACTGACTGTTGTTCAGTGTAAAGTCGTATTGCTGTTCTGTTCTCTTGGTGTAGTCTTTTTAAGCCATTTTGGCAATGGTTTATGGTTGATTCCTGATTGATTCATTTTGTTTTATCATTTCTTTTGCAACTTGTGTTTTGTTGGTCAAATTACGGGAAAAAAAAGCAAAGTAAAAAAAATGTGAATATTTTGATGACAGATCCAGTAAACAAGGAAGACTGTTGCCATGTGTTGTTGGCCTATGGAACAGCTGTGCCCTGAGGTACTAGGATAGGATGTACTCTCCTCTGGGCAGCCATGTGGGTCAGATGACAGGCCTGGGTAGGGTTGACTGAGACCACAAACACCACGCGTCTATTAAGCTAAGTGGGATTCAGCCATTTGTGATGCTGCAGAGATGCATTTGTCACACATAGACCTGACATTATTCCCTATTCCATATTTCTCTCTGAACGTTCTGTAATGCAGTCTCCTGGATAAGTGATAACTTCCAAGTTCAGGGTGTTTTCTTCTACTGAAGTTTGGTATCCCGAGTGGCACACTGGTCTAAGACACTGCATCTCAGTGCAAGAGGTGTCACTGCAGTACCTGGTTTGAATCCAGGCTGCATCACATCTGGCTGTGATTGGGAGGCTGATAGAAAGGAGCATAATTGGCCCAGCGTCGTAAGGGGTAGGCCATAAATAAGAATTTGTTCTTAACTGACTTGCCTAGTTAAAAAAAAAAAAAGTTTATTCCCTGCTGTGCACATGGTAGCCTGCCTATGACAGTGAGATGGACTCTAATATCAAGTCCCTCTGTCCACTATGACCAACTACATGCCCCAGACTCCCTTTGGATGGATAAATCTCAAACCTACCAACCCAGAGACAAATATTCAGAAACCCACTACAAACTATTTTGAACACATGGCTCTGAACCAACCCCCCCCCTCTCTCTCTCTCTCTCTCCCTCCCTCTCTCTCTCCCCCATCTCCCACTCCCTCTCTCCCTCTCTCTCTCTCTCTCTCACTCTCTCTCTTTCTCTCTCACTCTTTCTCTCTCTCTCTCCCCACTCTCCCCCTATCTCTCTCTCTCTCTCCCCCTCTCCCCCTCTCTCTCTCTCCCCCTCCCCCTCTCTCTCTCTCTCTCTCTCCCTCTCTCTTTCTCTCTCCCTCTCTCTCTCTCGCTCTTTCTCTCTCTCCTCCCTCTCTCTCTCTCTCTTTCTCTCTCTCTCTTTCTCTCTCTCTCCCCTCTCCCTCTCTCTCTCTTTCTCTCTCTCTTTCCCCTCTCCCTCTCTCTCTCTTTCTCTCTCTCTCTCTCTCTCTCTCTCTCTCTCTCTCTCCAGCCCATAGGAATAGAATTACTGTACTATTCTAATTCTAGTAATTCCACTGCTATACCCAGGCCACTGATTATGATTCATATTAGTGGTATTCATGCGTTAGGAAAAACAGTGATCTGCAATGTTCTGGACGGTGAGCCACTTACTTCCAGAGATCAACTGGCGAAAAAACTGGTTTATCCTCTAGCTCTCTACCCTCTGAACGATGTCCCTGGCTTGCTCCACCACGTGATCACATTCACCACAGCAGCACTGGAGAGACGGGAAAGAGAGAGAGGGAGAGAGAGAGTAGCACTGGATAGAGAGGGGGGGGGGGCAGAGCGAGTGGGAGGGAGAGAGAGAGGGGAGGGGTAGAGACAGAGAGTAGCACTGGATAGAGAGGGGGGGAGTGGGCAGAGTGAGTGGGAGGGAGAGAGGGGAGGGGTAGAGACAGAGAGCAGCACTGGATAGAGACGGGGGGTGGGCAGAGCGAGTGGGAGGGAGAGAGAGAGGGGAGGGGTAGAGACAGAGTAGCACCGGATAGAGAGGGGGGGAGTGGGCAGAGCGAGTGGGGGGGAGAGAGAGAGGGGAGCGGTAGAGACAGAGAGTAGCACTGGATAGAGAGGGGGGGTGGGCAGAGCGAGTGGGAGGGAGAGAGAGAGGGGAGGGTAGAGACAGAGAGTAGCACTGGATAGAGAGGGGGGCTGGGCAGAGCGAGTGGGAGGGAGAGGGGAGGGTAGAGACAGAGAGTAGCACTGGATAGAGAGGGGGGGTGGGCAGAGCGAGTGGGAGGGAGAGAGAGAGGGGAGGGGTAGAGACAGAGAGTAGCACTGGATAGAGAGGGGGGGAGTGGGCAGAGCGAGTGGGAGGGGGAGAGACAGAGATCAGCGCTGGATAGAGAGAGAACAGAGTGCTCCAAGTGAAAGTAATGGAATAGATGTTCACTGCTCCTCTCTTTCCTTAATCCCCATGTTTATGGGTTCAGCCCTCTCAGCAACCCCTCCCCCACTGTGTTATCGCTGTGTATCATCACTGTGGCATTTGGTTTATTTAATACCCTGCTCCTGCCCGTCCCTGCCTGACTGGCTGTAAATATGGTAACTGGCACACTGACCAAACTGCAGCTAAAGCCACTTCTTGAAATTGTGTGTGTCCCAAATGGCACCCTATTCCCTATTTAGTGCACTGCTTTTTACCAGAGCCCTCTGGCACCCTATTCCCTATTTAGTGCACTGCTTTTTACCAGAGCCCTCTGGCATCCTATTCCCTATTTAGTGCACTGCTTTTTACCAGAGCCCTCTGGCACCATATTCCCTATTTAGTGCACTGCTTTTTACCAGAGCCCTCTGGCATCCTATTCCCTATTTAGTGCACTGCTTTTTACCAGAGCCCTCTGGCACCATATTCCCTATTTAGTGTACTGCTTTTTACCAGAGCCCTATGGGATTGCAAACATGGTGACTGGCCCACTGTCGAGGCTTCAGCAACTTCCTGAAATTGTACTTCTGTTTCCGTGTTGCATTATTGTCCTGTGGGGGAATTACATTTCAGGAAGTTATCTTTAAAAAAAAAATATTACTTTAATAACGTGTTTTTTTTTTTTTACCCGAGTGACTTTTTCATTACCGCCCCTGCTATTGACATACAGCTGTGTATAGGTTTGTGTGTATGTCTCCTGTTGTGTTAGTGTGCCACTACCCAACCACTGTAACATGGCGTTATTGTGCTGTTAATAAACACTTTGTTTACTGCTTTAATGACCACCGTCTGTTCTGTTCTTCATTTGTATTTAATGTTTCGTTTTTTTTTTGCTGCCATTTGATAAAAATTAATAAACCACTCCTGATTTACTGTAGGCATGTGTTGTTGTTGTTGTTATTGTTGTAGGAGTATCTAGTATTACAGTATTAAAGACAGTCCCGGTGACTTTAGGTTCTAGTCTACTTTTCAATGTATTTGATATGTTATTGCCGTGCTCCGTCTGTATCGCACGCAATCGAGAAAGTAAACTGATTTATGACGTAATTTACGGAATCAAAACGTATCGCTCGAAAACCTAGACCAGAGCCACTAGTTTAGGTCTATATCGCCATGCCATAGACCATCAAACTACGTATGAATTAATTCGTCGTGAGAGAGGTAAGGTTCGTCATTTTAATGTAAAGGTTTTGACCGGTTTTTGCGTTGCTTGATTTTCTATGCTATTTCCTTTGTGACCGTCAAACCCTGGAGTTCGAAAGTACATGGTGAAGGCCGTCATTGTAAATAATAATTTGTTCTTAACCGACTTGCCTAGTTAAATAAAGGTTAAATAAAAATTAAAAGTAGTGCGCGCATCTCTTATCTGAGCCAAAGATGGTTGATAAATAAAGATGTCCCACACAGGCCGTTTACAGTTTTAAAAAATGGTCACAGTTCCGGTCTGCGTAAAGCGTTGCTCTCCCACAGCCACCAATGCATTAGCCGCTGGGTCTGGTCCGCTTACTTCATTGACTATATACACCAGAAAAAAAGGAGCGAGTGAGATGTCTCGCTTACTCTTCCGTCTCTAGCGGAAGTATTGCTCTGTTCCGTCAGTCCCACATCTCTGAGGCCAGAGCCAAAACCCTATCAAAGAAACGTATCAAACGTACTATCAAAGGGCGCTCTAGTTATTCACACATCAAATACATTTTTAATTGCTTGTTTCTGTATAAACCCTGCAGAAGTTTGTCCCTAGGAGATTAATACAATTGTTTTGATAGATTTTAATGAGCTCAACATATGTTTTATGTAACAAGGAAAGTCAGTTAAAAACAAATTCTTATTTACAATGACGGCCTACCAAAAGGCAAACGGCCTCCTGTGAGGAGGGGGCCTGGGATTAAAAATAAAAAAACAAAATAAAAATATAGGACAAAACACCATCATCACAAGACAGACACCATCACAACAAGACAGACACCACAACACTACATAAAGAGAGGCCTAAGACGACAACATAGCATGGCAGCAACACATGAAAACACAGCATGGTAACAACACAACATGACAACAACATGGTAGCAACACAACATGGCAGCAGCACAACATGGTAGCAGCACAACATGACAACAACATGGTAGTAACACAACATGGTAGCAGCACAAAACATGGTACAAACATTATTGGGCACAGACAACATCACAAAGGGCAAGAAGGTAGAGACACGAATACATAACGCGAAGCAGCCACAACTGTCAGTAAGAGTGTCCATGATGGAGTCTTTGAATGAAGAGATGGAAATAAAACTGTCCAGTTTGAGTGTGGCTGCTTCGATCCAGTACATAAATCTATCCATTAATCCATTCGTGTCTAAATGAATGTATCCAATGCATTTATGGATAGGCCTATGTAACGGATGTGAAACGGCTAGCTTAGTTAGCAGTGTGCGCTAAATAGCGTTTCAATCGGTGACGTCACTTGCTCTGAGACCTTGAAGTAGTAGTTCTCCTTGCTCTGCAAGGGCCGCGGCTTTTGTGGAGCGATGGGTAACGACGCTTCGTAGGTGTCAGTTGTTGATGTGTGCAGAAGGTCCCTGGTTCGTGCCCGGGTATGGGCGAGGGGACGGTTTAAAATTATACTGTTACACCTACACATGTACCATATCCCTATTTTACTTTTCTCTACACTTCTAGTTCAACAGAATCGCAACACATTGAGATAGTCCTCTCTTCCTGGGTGATTTGGGTGATCCGGTGGAGACCTACCACCTAACCCCTTGCGGAAAGTTGAGATGCCCCTGTACCGAGCACTGCTGGGCGCTGGCATCCTGGGTGAGGATGGCGATGATGAAGATGACACAGAGAAGGAACTCCTGTCCTTCTTGCCCGACCTGGACGAGAGGCGGTGGCGCCGTGAGCAGATCAACAAGATCAGAGACTTCCTGAATTCAGCTGTGGCGAGGGAGACAGACCTCACGCTACTACTGGACTGGCTCACCGAAGCACGTGAGTGTTTGCACCACAAATGACACCCTATTCCCTATATAGTGCACTACTTTTGACCAGGGCCCTTAGGGCTCTGGACAAACGTAGTGCACTATATAGGGAATAGGGTGCCAACTGGGACGCAAATCCTGTATTGGATATTCAATACATTGTATAGGGATGTCTGTCTATCAAATTGTCAAATACATTTTTTATGTGAGTGCATGTGCTCGGGCCTCCTATTTCCATATTCAAATGACTGGTTGGTGTAGACATTACTCATGTTGTAAAACCTGCACAGCCTGGTCTCATAGACTAGTCGTAACATAGTAAACGGTACACTGAAGTTAGTATGATATATTACATTTGGTATGGTTACATAAGACAGAAGGTTTACTTATTAAGGTAAACACAGAAGGAAAGGAAAGGGGGATTCCTAGTCAACTGAATGCCTTCAACTGAAATGTGTCTTCCGCATTTAACCCAACCCCTCTGTGCTGGGTAGTTGGATGGGCATATAATGCGAATGTCTAGCAAACCAAATGTCGCATGTTCATGTCTCGTCATGGAGAACTTTAGCATCTTAGCTAACTTTCCAGCTACTTACTACTTTTTAGCTACTTTGCACCTACTTAGCATGTTAGCTAACCCTAACCTTAACCCTTTAACATAACTCCTAACCCTAACCTCAACCCTAACCTTAACCCCTAGCCTAGCTAACCTTAGCCACCTAGCTAACATTACTCTTAGCCACCTAGCTTATGTTAGCGTTAGCCACCCAGCTAACTTTAGCCACAACAAAAAGGAAGGTTTTGCAAATTCATAAAATATTGTAAGAATTGCAATTCGTAATATATCATACAAATTGCAATTCACAACTTATCAGACAAAATGGATGATGGACGTTCACATATTAATACATACCATACCCAATGTAAAATATCACACTAATTTGAGTGTCCCAGATTTTGTATTACTATGTTATGTCTACACCTGAGTCCAGGTTGACCTGCAGGACATGTTTTGCATAGGCTACACTGCAATTACTGCAGTGACCTTTTCCCAAGCATAACAATGTGTTCATCTGGAATAGTTAGCTAACTTTTTCATACTGGTTTCCCACGTCACAGTTTTAAACCTGTGATATGGTCACATATATCACCTTGGAGATATAGGGCACCTTACGGTCACTATATGGCTAACCTGTCCATGTCTCTACCCATACCCTTGTTTAGCATCATCAATAAGCAATCAATCAATAAATCAAATCAAATGTTATTTGTCACATGCGCCCGAATACAACAGGTGTGATGCTTACTTAAGAGCCCAATAACATCTCTGTTCTACGGTCTATAGAGGAGTCACTACAGACGTTTGAGAACGAGCGAGCTACAAAGAAAGAGGGGAACGAGGAGGAACAGGAGGAGGTTACATCAGAATGGATCGAAGACATACAGAGAAAGTTGGAGACGTCTATCAATGATACGGACGGCTGCATTCACCGCCTACGTGGCCTCTGCCAAGGCCTCTTTGACACCAACGTGAAAAAAAAGACCAAGAAGGAGGAAGCTGGTAAGATTGAGTATGAGAAGAGAAACGCATAACGTCTTAGTATTTCTGACAAATAGATTATTGCTATGTCTCTTGCTCTCCACAGAAGTCAGAACTAAGAGTGTAAATTACTTGAATACTTAAGTAGTATGACTGATCAAATCAAAATCGAATGTTATTGTTCACATACACATTGTTTAGCAGATGTTATTGCGGGTGTAGCGAAATGCTTGTGCTTCTAGCTCTGACAGTGTAATATCTAACAAGTGATATCTAATAGTTTCACAACATATACCCACAATACACGTAAATATAAGTAATGAATGGATTAAGAATATATATACATAATATATATACATACAGTGGGGCAAAAAAGTATTTAGTCAGCCACCAATTGTGCAAGTTCTCCCACTTGAAAAGATGAGAGAGGCCTGTAATTTACATCATAGTTACACTTCAACTATGACAGACAAAATGAGAAAAAAACGTCCAGAAAATCACATTGTAGGATTTTTAATGAATATATTTGCAAATCATGGTGTTTACATTTATTTACAATTACAGGCCTCTCTCATCTTTTTAAGTGGGAGAACTTGCACAATTGGTGGCTGACTAAATACTTTTTTGCCCCACTGTATGTGTTTGAGCGGCATTGGACTAAGATAGAGTGGCATAATATAGAGTTTATACAGTTGAAGTCAGAAGTTTACATACACCTTAGCCAAATACATTTAAACTCAGTTTTTCACAATTCCTGACATTTAATCCTCGTAAAAATTCCCTGTTTTAGGTCAGTTAGAATCAACACTTTATTTTAAGAATGTGAAATGTCAAAATAATAGTAGAGAGAATCATTTATTTCAGCTTTTATTTCTTTCATCACATTCTCAATGGGTCAGAAGTTTACATACACTCAATTAGTATTTGGTAGCATTGCCTTTCAATTGTTTAACTTGGGTCAAACGTTTTGGGTAGCCTTCTACAAGCTTCCCACAATAAGTTGGGTGAATTTTGTCCCATTCCTCCTGACAGAGCTGGTATAACGGAGTCAGGTTTGTAGGCCTCCTTGCTCGCACACGCTTTTTCAGTTCTGCCCACACATTTTCTATGGGATTGAGGTCAAGCCTTTGTGATGGCCACTCCAATACCTTGACTTTGTTGTCCTTAAGCCATTTTGCCACAACTTTGGAAGTGTGCTTGGGGTCATTGCCCATTTGGAATACCCATTTGTGACCAAGCTTTAACTTCCTGACTGATGTCTTGAGATGTTGCTTCAATATTTCCGCATCATTTTCAAAGCACCCCCACAACATGATGTTGCCACCCCCGTGCTTCACAGTTGGGATGGTGTTCTTTGGCTTGCAAGCCTCCCCCTTTTTCCTCTAAACATAACGATGGTCATTATGGCCAAACAGTTCTATTTTTGTTTATCAGACCAGAGGACATTTCTCCAAAAAGTGCGATCTTTGTCCCCATCTGCAGTTGCAAACCGTAATCTGGCTTTTTTATGGCGGTTTTGGAGCAGTGACTTCTTCCTTGCTGAGCGGCCTTTCAGGTTATGTCGATATCGGACCCGTTTTACTGTGGATATAGATACTTTGTACCTGTTTCCTCCAGCATCTTGACAAGGTCCTTTGCTGTTATTCTGGGATTGATTTGCACTTTTCGCACCAAAGTACGTTCATCTCTAGGAGACAGAACGCGTCTCCTTCCTGAGCAGTTTTATGGCTGTGTGGTCCCATGGTGTTTATACTTGCCTAATATTGTTTGTGCAGATGAATGTGGTACCTTCAGGTGTTTGGACATTTCTCCCAAGAATGAACCAGACTTGTTTACAATTTTTTTTTTTAGGTCTTGGCTGATTTCTTTTGATTTTCCCATGATGTCAAGCAAAGAGGCACTGAGTTTGAAGGTTGGCCTTGAAATACATCCACAGGTGCACCTCCAATTGACTAAAATGATGTCAATTAGCCTATCAGAAGCTTCTAAAGCCATGACATCATATTCTGGAATTTTCCAAGCTGTTTAAATGCACAGTCAACTTAGTGTACGTTAACTTCTGACCCACTGGAATTGTGATACAGTGAATTATAAGTGAAATAATCTGTCTGTAAACAATTTTTGGGAAAATTACTTGTGTCATGCACAAAGTAGATGTCCTAACCGACTGTCAAAACTATAGTATGTTAACAAGAAATTTGTGGAGTGGTTGAAAAACGAGTTTTAATGACTCCAACCTAAGTGTATGTAAACTTCAGACTTCAACTGTACATATGAGATGGGTGATGCAATATTTACAAACAATTAAAGTGACTAAGATACCTTAGAATAGTTTAGGGTACAGTTTACACATGTGAGATGAGTAATGCAAGATACGGAGACATTATTAAAGTGGCTAGTGTTTCATTTCCTTAAACTGGCCAGTGATTCCTAATCTATATCTATAGGCAGCAGTCTCTGATGTGCTGGAGATGGCTGTTTAGCAGTCTGGCCTTGAGATAGAAGCTGTTTTTCAGTCTCTCGATCCCAGATTTGATGTACCTTTACTGACCTCGCCTTCTGGATGATAGCCGGTTGAACAGGCAGTGGCTTGGGTGCTTGATGTCCTTGATGATCTTTTTGGCCTTCCTATGGCATCTGGTGCTGTAGGTGTCCAGGAGAGCGGGAAGTTTGTTCCCAGTAATGCTTTGGGCAGACCACACGACCCTCTGGAGAGCTTTGCGGTTGTGAGTGGTACAGTTGCCGTACCAGGCGGTGATACAGCCTGACAGGATTCTCTCAAGTGTGCCTAGATAAAAGTTTGTGAGTGTTAAGCCAAATTTCTTTAGCCTCCCGAGGTTGAAGAGGCGCTGTTGTGCCTTCTTCGCCACGTAGTCTGTGTAGGTGGACCATTTCAGTTTGTCAGTGATGTGTACGCCAAGGAACTTGAAGCTTTCCACCTTCTCCACTGCGTTCCTATCGATGTGGATAGGGGGGTGCTCCCTTTGCTGTTTCCTGAAGTCCACGATCATCTCCTTAGTTTTGTTGATGTTGACTGAGAGGTTATTTTCCTGGCACCACACTCCCAGAGCCCTCACCTCCTCCCTGTAGGCCATGTCATCGTTGTTAGTAATCAAGCCTACTACTGTTGTGTTGTCTGCAAACTTGATGATTGAGTGGGAGGCGTGCTTGGTTACCCAGTCATGGGTGAACAGGGAGTACAGGAGGGGGCTGAACACACACCCTTGTGGGGCCCCAGTGTTGAGGATCAGCGAAGAGGAGGTGTTGTTTCCTTCCTTCACCACATGGGGGCGACCCATCAGGAAGTCCAGGACCCAGTAGCACAGGGTGGGGCTCAGACCCAGGGCCTCGAGTTTGATGATGAGCCTGGAGGGAACTATGGTGTTGAATGCTGAGCTGTAGTCAATGATCAGCATTCTTACATATGTATGCCTCTTGTCCAGATGAGACAGGGCAGTGTGCAGTGTGGTGGCGATTGCATCGTCTGTGGATCTATTGGGGCGGTAAGAATATTGAAGTGGGTCTAGGGTGGCAGGTAAGGTGAAGGTGAAATTATCCTTGACTAGTCTCTCAAAGCACTTCATGATGACAGAAGTGAGTGCTACGATGCGACAGTCATTTAAGTTCAATTACCTTTGCTTTCTTAGGTACAGGAACAATAGTGGCCATCTTGAAGCATGTGGGGACAACAGACTGGGATAGGGAGAGATTGAATATATCTGTGAACACACCAGCCAGCTGGTCTGCGTATGCTCTGAGGACGCGGCTAGGGATACCATCTGGGCCGGCAGCCTTGCGAGGGTTAACACGCTTAAATGTGTTACTCACGTCGGCCACGGAGAAGGAGAGCCCACAGTCCTTTATAGTGGGCTGCGTCGGTGGCACTGTATTAAAATCAAATCAAATCAAATTTTATTTGTCACATACACATGGTTAGCAGATGTTAATGCGAGTGTAGCGAAATGCTTGTGCTTCTAGTTCCGACAATGCAGTAATAACAAGTAATCTAACTAACAATTCCAAAACTACTGTCTTGTACACAGTGTAAGGGGATAAAGAATATGTACATAAGGATATATGAATGAGTGATGGTACAGAGCAGCATAGGCAAGATACAGTAGATGGTATCGAGTACAGTATGTACAAATGAGATGAGTATGTAAACAAAGTGGCATAGTTTAAAGTGGCTAGTGATACATGTATTACATAAGGATACAGTCGATGATATAGAGTACAGTATATACGTATGCATATGAGATGAATAATGTAGGGTAAGTAACATTATATAAGGTAGCATTGTTTAAAGTGGCTAGTGATATATTTACATCATTTCCCATCAATTCCCATTATTAAAGTGGCTGGAGTTGAGTCAGTGTCAGTGTGTTGGCAGCAGCCACTCAGTGTTAGTGGTGGCTGTTTAACAGTCTGATGGCCTTGAGATAGAAGCTGTTTTTCAGTCTCTCGGTCCCAGCTTTGATGCACCTGTACTGACCTCGCCTTCTGGATGATAGCGGGGTGAACAGGCAGTGGCTCGGGTGGTTGATGTCCTTGATGATCTTTATGGCCTTCCTGTGACATCGGGTGGTGTAGGTGTCCTGGAGGGCAGGTAGTTTGCCCCCGGTGATGCGTTGTGCAGACCTCACTACCCTCTGGAGAGCCTTACGGTTGAGGGCGGTGCAGTTGCCATACCAGGCGGTGATACAGCCCGCCAGGATGCTCTCGATTGTGCATCTGTAGAAGTTTGTGAGTGCTTTTGGTGACAAGCCGAATTTCTTCAGCCTCCTGAGGTTGAAGAGGCGCTGCTGCGCCTTCTTCACGATGCTGTCTGTGTGAGTGGACCAATTCAGTTTGTCTGTGATGTGTATGCCGAGGAACTTAAAACTTGCTACCCTCTCCACTACTGTTCCATCGATGTGGATAGGGGGGTGTTCCCTCTGCTGTTTCCTGAAGTCCACAATCATCTCCTTAGTTTTGTTGACGTTGAGTGTGAGGTTATTTTCCTGACACCACACTCCGAGGGCCCTCACCTCCTCCCTGTAGGCCGTCTCGTCGTTGTTGGTAATCAAGCCTACCACTGTTGTGTCGTCCGCAAACTTGATGATTGAGTTGGAGGTGTGCGTGGCCACGCAGTCGTGGGTGAACAGGGAGTACAGGAGAGGGCTCAGAACGCACCCTTGTGGGGCCCCAGTGTTGAGGATCAGCGGGGAGGAGATGTTGTTGCCTACCCTCACAACCTGGGGGCGGCCCGTCAGGAAGTCCAGTACCCAGTTGCACAGGGCGGGGTCGAGACCCAGGGTTATCCTCAAAGCGAGCGAAGAAGGGGTTCAGCCTGTCCGGAAGCAAGACGTCTGTGTCCGCGACGTGGCTGGTTTTCCTTTTATAATCCGTGATTGTCTGTAGACCCTGCCACATACGTCTCATGTCTGAGCCGTTGAACTGGGACTCCACTCTGTCCCTATACCAACGTTTAGTCTGCTTGATTGCTTTGCGGAAGGAATAACTCCACTGTTTGTATTCTTCCATATTCCCAGTCTTCTTGCCCTGGTTAAATGAGGTGGTTCGCGCTTTCAGTTTTGCAACAATGCTCCCATCTATCCACGGTTTCTGGTTGGGGTAGGTGTTAATAGTCACAGTGCGTACAACATCTCCTATGCATTTCCTGATAAACTCATTCACCGTATATGTGTCAATATTATTTTCTGAAGCTACTCTGAACATCTCCCAGTCTGCGTAATCAAAACAATCTTGAAGCGTGCATTCAGATTGGTCAGACCAGCGTTGAATAGTCCTCACCACGGGTGCTTCCTGTTTGAGTTTCTGCCTAAAGGAGTGGAGGAGCAAGATTGAATTGTGGCCTGATTTGCCGAATGGAGGGCGGGGGAGGGCCTTATATGTATTCTGGAAGGTAGTATAGCAATGGTTGAGGGTTTTAGCAGGGAGAGTACAACAATCAATATGTTGATAGAATTTCGGGAGCCATTTCCTCAGAAATGGCTTTGTAAAAAATCCCCAGCTACAATAAATGCAGCCTCAGGATATGTGATATGTGGATTGTTCTCCAGTTCTCCAGTGAACATTCTGTGATGATAGAAGGTGAATGGCTAATGCTACAGTGTGTATTTGCAGCTCTGAATAAGGGTGTGTGGCGCTGGTGGAGGGAGCAGAAAGTGGATGCACGGACCATCAAACGAATCCAGGAGCTCCAGCCTCCTGCTGCAGACGTATTTCTATCGGACGTCAAACTGGCCACCAAGTCTGCCACGGAGCTGTCCTTCATGCTCTTAGACATAGCCAAGGCACTAGGCTGCAACAAGGCAATGAGTCTGGCCTTTAAGTTCGTAATGGTAGGTCACACACCAGACAGTAACAGTAGATCACACACCAGACAGTAACGGTAGGTCACACACCAGACAGTAACAGTAGATCACACACCAGACAGTAACAGTAGATCACACACCAGACAGTAACAATAGATCACACCAGACAGTAACAGTAGGTCACACACCAGACAGTAACAGTAGGTCACACACCAGACAGTAACGGTAGATCACACATCAGACAGTAACGGTAGATCACACATCAGACAGTAATGGTAGATCACACACCAGACAGTAACAGTAGATCACACATCAGACAGTAACAGTAGATCACACACCAGACAGTAACAGTAGATCACACATCAGACAGTAATGGTAGGTCACACACCAGACAGTAACAGTAGATCACACACCAGACAGTAACAGTAGATCACACACCAGACAGTAACGGTAGATCACACACCAGACAGAGCCTACCGCCGCAGAGTTTACCATGAATGTGATCTCCGTCTGGGCAATTGCCATTAAAATGTGCATCGTCAAAAGTGCATTGAGCTTGTCAACGATGCGCTTTTGATTGAATCCCGAACTCCATTTTGAATGTATGCACTCCCTGTAAGTCACGTTGAATTAAAGCCTATGCTAAATGGTATACACATACGGTTCGTTATGATCAGGTAGGGCTGCAGAACCTTAACCAAGCATTCCAGGAGCGCACCAAGGAAGCCAGGAAGCTTCTGGCACAGGTGGAGGAGCTGCAGTCTATGGACTGTCGCTTCCAGCTGGCCCAGATAAAGATCCAAGTGGGAGACAGTCAGATCAAGATGACCAAGATGAAGGATGAGCTTTCGTCAGTCAAGGAGCAGAACAATATTCTACTGTTCCAGATCCAACAGATGCAGGAGACCCCGAAACATCCACGGCCGAAACAGCAGATAGTGGTCGTTGCTCCCACAAAATACGTACAGGGAGCGCCAGTTCTCAACAATCAGCTGGTTCCGCAACCAACTCCCAAGCTTAAGTACTCCAAACGGAGGCCGAAACCAAAGCCGGAGCCAGGCCAGCCTGTTGGCGAAGAAGTGGAAGAAGTGGAGTCTCTGGAAGACATCTCAGTGGATCCAGAAGACATCATCGAGCAGGTGGAGAGGAAGAGCATGGATCTTCTGGAGGCCATCCAGAATTCCGAGCAGTGTGTGGTGTCGATTTCTGGTGACAAGGACAAGGGAAAAGATGGTGAGCTGCTAGAAGGGATGGATGTCGCCAGCAGAAAAGCCAAGGCAGCTGTAATCATCAAGCTGTACTGCGATCTACAGAGGTCCATCAGAGACTCTTTTAATGACATGATCACGCAGCTGCAGGTAGGAGCACATCAGCATATTGTAGCAAATTTGGGGGGGGGGGTAACCCTGTGCCAGAGAATGTCAACCCAACACCTTAGCCATGACGACAAGAGATCTAAATATCTTGATGAGGTCACTAGGTGTTGGGTGAAGTTTCTTGTATCATACCAGCCAAACATTCTGCCTTTATTTGATTCTTACTGCAGTTTAGGGGCCTTTGTCCCACTGACATTCTCTCACTTGTGGTGATTCCCCTCCAGGGGAAGTTTGACGATGACATCATAGACGTGCCGCTCATGGACAACGACAACAAACTGGACGAATCAGTGTTCTGGGACTCAACCCAGAGAACCCCAGGAGACATGCTGAAGGAGATCAGCAATGAGATACAGAACCAGGACCGCACGGTGAAGGATGTGGGAGCAAACAAACAAGCGCTCTTTGACTTGGAAGGTGAATGGATAGATAGATGGATGAATTAATTAATTAATTAATTAATTAATATATTGCCTCAGCCATTGGAGTTCAACAATACACACATTACAAATCATCAAGAATTAATAACACAACGAATTCTAACAACTTACATGGAAATAAGTTGTTGGAATTGATTGTGTTTTTAATTCTTGATGATTGTCCATGTATGTATTGTTGTACTCCAATGGTGGTCCTCGTTAGGTAAGAAGACTTTGTCAAACGTCAAGGGAAAGAGTCATCGCCACTCCCTGAAAATCATGGACCAGTTCAAGAACCTCAACGAGATGGGCAAGAAGCAGGTCTTTATTTATTTTTCATTCCAAATGGCACAATGTTCCTTATATAGTGCACTACTTTTGACCAAGCCCTGTGTGACTACATAGGGAACTAGTGCACTATATAGGGAATAGGGTGCCATTTCGAAAGCACTCTCCGTAACTATAGCACTTTACTGAAATCACTTTATATAAGTATGTACAGTTGAAGTCTGAGGTTTACATACACTTAGGTTGGAGTCATTAAAACTTGTTTTTCAACCACTCCACAAATGTATTGTCAACAAACTATAGTTTTGGCAAGTCGGTGCATGACACAAGTCATTTTTTTCCAGCAATTGTTTACAGACAAATTATTTCACTTATAATTCACTGTGGGTATCACAATTCCAGTGGGTCAGAAGTTTACATACACTAAGTTGACTGTGCCTTTAAACAGCTTGGAAAATTCCAGAATATGATGTCATGGCTTTAGAAGCGTCTGATAGACTAATTTACATAATTTGAGTCAATTGGAGGTGTACCTGTGGATGTATTTCAAGGCCCAACCTTCAAACTCAGTGCCTCTTTGCTTGACATCATGGGAAAATCAAAAGAAATCATTCAAGACCTCAGAAATAGAATTGTAGACCTCCACAAGTCTGGTTCATCCTTGGGTGCAATTGCCAAACGTCTGAAGGTACCACGTTTATCTGTACAAACAATAGTATGCAAGTATAAACACCATGGGACCACGCAGCACCATGGGACCAAATCAATCCCAGAATAACAACAAATGACCTTGTGAAGATGCTGGAGGAAACAGGTACAAAAGTATCTATATCCATAATAAAACAAGTCATTTATCGACATAACCTGAAAAGCCGCTCAGCAAGGAAGAAGCCACTGCTCTAAAACCGTCATAAAAAAGCCAGACTACGGTTTGCAACTGCACATGAGGACAAAGACTGTACTTTTTTTGAGAAATGTCCTCTGGTCTGATGAAACAAACATAGAACTGTTTGGCCATAATGACCATCGTTATGTTTGGAGGAAAAGGGGGGAGGCTTGCAAGCTGAAGAACACCATCCCAACCGTGAAGCACGGGAGTGGCAGCATCATGTTGTGGGGGTGCTTTGCTGCAGGAGGGACTGGTGCACCTCACAAAATAGATGGCATCATGAGGGAGGGAAATGATATGGATATATTGAAGCAACATCTCAAGACATCAGTCAGGAAGTTAAAGCTTGGTCACAAATGGGTCTTCCAAATGGACAATGACCCCAAGTAGACTTCCAAAGTTGTGGCAAAATGGCTTAAGGACAACAAAGTCAAGGTATTGGAGTGGCCAACACAAAACCCTGACCTCAATCCCATAGAAAATTTGTGTGGGCAGAACTGAAAACGCGTGTGGGATCAAGGAGGCCTACAGACCTGACTCAGTTACACCAGCTCTGTCAGGAAGAATGGGACAAAATTCACCCAACTTATTGTGGGAACCCGAAACGTTTGACCCAAGTTAAACAATTTGAAGGTAATGCTACCAAATACTAATTGAGTGTGTGTAAACTTCTGACCCACTGGGAATGTGATGAAAGAAATAAACAAATTAAAGAAATTATTCTCTCTACTATTATTCTGATATTTCACATTCTTAAAATAAAGTGGTGATCCTAACTGACCAAAAACAGGAAATTGTTACTAGGACTAAATGTCAGGAATTGTGAAAAACTGAGTTGAAATGAATTTGACTAAGGTGTATGTAAACTTCCGACTTCAACTGGAGGTTTATTCCTCGTTCTTTTAGCCTAAGTAGCCTATAGTTGTGGTCGGTATTTACACTGCCTTGTCTTGTGCATGTTTTTATTGTTTGGTTGTTTGTTGTAAATAAACATCTCTCCAGGTGACAGAGAAGCAGAGGAGACCCAGAAGATGTTCTATCCTCATGCAGAAGACCCAGAAACGCATCCCCGTGAAGATGGCCGAGTCCAGGTCGTGGACAGACCATGTGGAACGCTACAGCTCAGACATGACGTTGGAGGCGGAGACGTTGATGAAGAGTCGCATGGTGGGAGTGAACCACATCTTCCACGTGGAATCCCAGAGGTAATGTCTGCATCGCAAAGGGCACCCTTTCTATTCCCTATATAGGGCAGTCCCCATAGGGCCCTGGTCAGAAGTAGTGCACTATAAAGGGAATAGTGTGTGAGGCACATTGTGGATGAAGGAGTCCCAGGGGTCGGTATGGTTTTACTCAGATCAAGGTTCAAGAGGGGATCATGTAAGAACAGTTGATCAGTGGTGAGTATAATGTCAATAGGTGGTTCATATAGTTAAACTTGTTGCTTGACTTAACACTTTTGGAGCTGCGAGACTTTTTACTTCGCATCTCTAGGTTCCTTCCTAGGTTTCTTCCTAGGTTCCTTCTTAGGTTCCTTCCTATGTTCCTTCCTATGTTCCTTCCTAGGTTCCTTCCTAGGTTCCTTCTTAGGTTCCTTCCTAGGTTCCTTCCTAGGTTCCTTCCATCTAGGGAGTTCTTCCTGGCTACTGTGCTTCTGCTTCTGTCTCTACTTGTTCTAGGGTTTACCGGTGTTTAGGCCGGTAAACTGTACAGCACTTTGTGACAACTGCTGATGTAAAAGAAGAGCTTTATAAAATAAATTATGGATGGATTGATTGATTGATTGATTGACGGATGGATTGATTGAAGGGTTCACTTTCTACAGGTCCAACTTGAAGCTGCTCCACCAGGCTGTGGTGAACAGGCATATCTCCCCACAGCTCTACCGCATGCTGAAGGACATAATCATCCAGACACTGAGCAGTGTGGAGAACAGACTACTCTGTCTTATCAGGAGGTTCATAAAGCACAAAGCTCTGCAGCACGTCAGGTACTATAGGCTGGCTGGCTGGCTGGCTGGCTGGCTGGCTGGGTGGGTGGGTGGGTGGCTGGGTGGGTGGGTGGCTGACTGACTGGTTGGCTGGCTGGCTGGCTGGCTGGTTGGCTGGGTGGCTGGCTGGCTGGCTGGCTGGCTGGCTGGCTGGATTGATGGATTGATGGATGATGGATGGGTGGCTAGTCGGTTGGTTGGCTGGCTGGCTGGCTGGTTGTCTGACTGGGTGGATTAATGGATGATGGATGGGTGGCTAGTCAGTTGGTTGGTTGGTTGGCTGGCTGGTTGGTTGTCTGGCTGGGTGGATTGATGGATGATGGATGGGTGGCTAGTCGGTTTGGATGGTTGGTTGGCTGGCTGGTTGGTTGTCTGGCTGGGTGGATTGATGCATGGGTGGCTAGTCGGTTGGTTGGTTGTCTGGTTGGCTGGCTGGCTGGCTGGGTGGGTGGATTGATGGATGGATGATGGAGAGTGGCTAGTCGGTTGGTTTGTTGGTTGGTTGTCTGGCTGGTTGGATTGATGGATGATGGATGGGTGGCTAGTCGGTTGGTTGGTTGGCTGGGTGGCTGGTTGTCTGGCTGGGTGGATTGATGGATGGGTGGCTAGTCGGTTGGTTGGTTGTCTGGTTGGCTGGCTGGCTGGGTGGGTGGATTGATGGATGATGGATGGGTGGCTAGTCGGTTGGTTGGTTGGCTGGGTGGATCGATGGATGATGGATGGGTGGCTAGTCAGTTGGTTGGTTGTCTGGTTGGCTGTCTGGTTGACTGGTTTGCTGGCTGATTTAGTTCCTGTCTGGCTTTAACATAGTTTGGTCCCAAAATGGCCTCTAGGTAGTTGTAGGGCAGTGGAGGCTCCTCAGCGGAGGAAGGGGTGGACCATCCTCAGTGATTTCATTTAAAAAAATAGTAAAACATTTAAAAAGTTATACTTTTTAGATAGAACGTAACTAAATATAATCACATCAACAAATAATAGATTAAAACACACTATTTTGCAATGAAGGTCTACAGTAGCCTCAACAGCACTCTGTAGGGTAGCACCATGGTGTAGCCCAGAGGACAGTTAGCTTCTGTCCTCCTCTGGGTACATTGACTTCAGTAAAAAACAGAGGAGGCTCATGGTTCTCACCACCTTCCATAGATTTACATAGGTTTGAGGATGTCCTCCGGAAGTTGTCATAACTACTATCAGAGCTCTTGTAGCATGAACTGACATGTCTTCCACCAAATCAAACAATCAGAGAATGAATCTAGTACTGAAAGCATAAGCCACAGCTACCTAGCACTGCAGTGCATAACATGTGGTGAGTAGTTGACTCAAAGAGAGAGAAAGACAATAGTTGAACAGTTTTGAACAAATTTATTTCTTACAATATGAAGGAGAAGCGAGAGAGAGATAGAGAGAGATTGTCATTTTTTCTCCAGTTTCACTTAGCTAGCAAATGCAGCTAGTTAGTTTAGCCTACTCAAACACCCTGCTCAAACAGAGGGATGCTATGCTAGCTAGCTGGCTATAACAGAGGGATGCTATGTTAGCTAGCTGGCTATAACAGAGGGATGCTATGCTAGCTAGCTGGCTATGACTTTCCAACACAACACTGGAACTCTTCCAAGTCCAGGTATGCTTTTGGTTTTAGTAATTTATTGCCACCGGGGCCCGCCAGAGTAACTGCTTACTGACTATACACTGTACCTTTACTGCAGGATTGCAGTGGGTTTACTAACACGTGAGTTATATTAGCTATGTTGACTAGGACGTTACTTTAGCTAATATGGGGACAATGGTGTAGGCTGTATGTAGCGGTTATGATATGGTTTAGCTTGGAAAGGTTTTTTTGTCTGGTCACATACAGCAGATGTGTTGTGCATTAAAGTCCAAAAGCGAAGGAAAAAGGTGAGAGGAGTAGAGTGCATAGATGCAAGATGGAATACAACGTGTCTGTTATGAAAGTGAACTGTGTTTACGCGTGATCAGGGGTGTATTCATTACGCCGATCCTGTTGAAAAACATTTCTTAAACGGAAGCGAACAGAATGAAATGGGGATAAATGTACCTGAATTTGTCGATCACAAACTCTCATTTGCAACTGTTGGACTAATGATTACAGCCTAGATCAGCTAGATGCTGGCAAGAGTGAGCAAGCTGGTATTGAATGTGTCACTGTCTGTCACCTCAATTTTTTTCTCTCAACCTTTTTAGCCACCTACGTTGTAAACTTTCATTCATAAGCTAGGTTGTAGCAACCTCATGATGGGTTTAGGGCAAGTGTTTGTATCATGTAGTAGCCGATACCTATCACTGTTACATTGAACTGGGTGAATGGAAGGTGAATGACAGTCATCCAAAATGCTGTAATGGAAATAAGGCCATACTCATGAAAACAAAAAATGTTGTTGTAGTGAACTATGATACTTGTTTGAAATTGGATAAATCTTAACGCTAACTACAAATTATTTTTATTACAAAACAGAAACAATCTGAATGCTAGACTGCTCTTGGCGCGTGACATGAGCGATGGACAGGCGGCCAAGGACTTGTACGAGTCCCTAGAAAGACTGGACGTGCACCAATCTACTATGACGAGGCATTGGTCTGAGAAGCAAACTTCCATTGAACTGACACGGACCAGATGCCTGGCGCACATGCTCTACCTCTTCAGTCAGGTTAGGAGGAGTCAATGTGGTTAAGGGGTAGACGTTAATGCAGAAATATAAATAGGAACTTTTAGGAGGGAATTATTTTTTGTTTTTGATACCTCAGAACCAGGATTCTATTCCAAGGTCAGGATTTTTACATATCTAGTTTTTATATACTCTATTATTTTCTACTCTACTCTACTCTACTCTATACTACACTACACTACACTACACTACTCTACTCTACTACTCTACACTACTCTTCTTTACACTACTATACTCTGCTCTACACTACTCTACTCTACTATTCTGTACTCTACACTACAATACTCTACACTTCTATACTCTACTCTACACTACTCTACTCTACTATTCTGTACTCTACTCTACACTACAATACTCTACACTACTTTGCTCAAATCTACTCTACACTACTATACTCTACACTACTCTACACTACTCTACTCTACTATTCTGTACTCTACACTACAATACTCTACACTACTTTGCTCAAATCTACTCTACACTACTATACTCTACACTACTCTACACTACTCTACTCTACTATTCTGTACTCTACACTACAATACTCTACACTACTTTGCTCAAATCTACTCTACACTACTATACTCTACACTACTCTACACTACTCTACTCTACTATTCTGTACTCTACACTACAATACTCTACACTACTGTACTGTACTGTACTCTACTACTCTACACCACTATACTGTACTCTACACTACTCTACTACTCTACTCTACTCTATTATACACTACACTATTCTACTATACACTACTCTACTCTACTCTACACTATTCTAATCTACACTACACTACACTACTCTACACCACTATACTGTACTCTACTCTACACTTCTCTACTCTACTATACCCTACACTCTTATACTCTACACCACTACCCTCTACACTACTCTACACCACTCTACTCTACACCACTATACTCTACACTACTCTACACTACTCTACACTACTCTACACCACTATACTCTACACTACTCTACACTACTCTACACTACTATACTCTACACTACTCTACACCACTATACTCTACACCACTATACTCTACACTACTCTACACTACTCTACACCACTATACTCTACTCTACACTGCTATACTCTACACTACTCTACACTACTCTACACTACTATACTCTACACTACTATACACCACTATACTCTACACCACTATACTCTACACTACTCTACACTACTCTACACCACTATACTCTACACCACTATACTCTACACCACTATACTCTACACTACTCTACACTACTCTACACCACTATACTCTACACCACTATACTCTACACTACTCTACACTACTCTACACCACTATACTCTACTCTACACTGCTATACTCTACACTACTCTACACTACTCTACACTACTATACTCTACACTACTATACACCACTATACTCTACACCACTATACTCTACACTACTCTACACTACTCTACACCACTATACTCTACACCACTATACTCTACACCACTATACTCTACACTACTCTACACTACTCTACACCACTATACTCTACACCACTATACTCTACACCACTATACTCTACACTACTCTACACTACTCTACACCACTATACTCTACTCTACACTGCTATACTCTGCACTACTCTACACTACTCTACTCTACTCTACACCGCTATACTCTACTCTACACTGCTATACTCTACACTACTCTACTCTACTATACTCTACTCTACACCACTATACTCTACACCACTATACTCTACACCACTCTACTCTACACCACTATACTCTACACCACTATACTCTACACTACTCTACACCACACCACTATACTCTACACTACCATGCTCTACACTACACAACTATACTATACTCTACTCTACACTGCTATACTCTGCACTACTCCACACCACTATACTATACACTACTGTACTCTACTCTACACTACTCTACTCTATTGTACACCACACTACTCTGTCATACTCTACTCTACACTACTTACTCTACTGTACACTACACTACTCTGTCCTACTCTACTGTACACTACACTACTCTGTCCTACTTTACTCTACTCTACTGTACACTACACTACTCTGTCATACTCTACTCTACACTACTTACTCTACTGTACACTACACTACTCTGTCCTACTCTACTGTACACTACACTACTCTGTCCTACTTTACTCTACTCTACTGTACACTGCACTACTCTGTCCTACTTTACTCTACCCTATCTCAACAGCTGAGAGTGGACTACAACTTGCACCTGGCCGCTCCGGTCCCATGCAACACCAGCCAGGAGCTGCCCCATCCCATCATGACGGTGGTGCCTACCAAACTACAGTGGTCTCTGAAGCCCAGTCCCAGCTCCAATCTTCCATCATCTCTGTCACTGGAACGTCTAGCCCCATCTTCACTCCAAACCCCACCATCCACACACCTATACCCACCTACACACCTCGCTTCGCCTGCACAACGATACCCGTTGTCATTGGCACACCATCCCCCATCTTCCCAGGTGCACTTACCCCCACCTTTACCTGAGACATACCCATGGAGCACTGTTCACAGGTAGGCTACACGCAAACACAACACACCACATCATTTAGCTCAGTGTTTTGTTTACTTTTTGTTTTATCTCGAGGTAAGTTGAACTTTTCAATCTCTAGATAGAACCCTCTGATAATAATTTCTCCCAATATCAGGGACATCAACTACTAACACACCTAACCCTGTATCCCCCAACCACATCAACTACTAACACACCTAACCCTGTATCCCCCAACCACATCAACTACTAACACACCTAACCCTGTATCCCCCAACCACATCAACTACTAACACACCTAACCCTGTATACCCCAACCACATCAACTACTAACACACCTAACCCTGTATCCCCCAACCACTAACACACCTAAATCTGTATCCCCCAACCACATCAACTACTAACACACCTAACCCTGTATCCCCCAACCACACCAACTACTAACACACCTAACCCTGTATCCCCCAACCACATCAACTACTAACACACCAAACCCTGTATCCCCCAACCACATCTGCTGCTAACACTGTCAACATAACATTCCACACAGAGCACCATGTAATCCTCTGCTTCCTCTCTCTCTCTCTCTCTCTCTGTCTCTCTCTCTCTGTCTCTCTCTCTCTGTGTGTGTGTCATAGCGAAAAAGATCAAGGCAAGATGAAGACTCTGTGGCAGGCAGACAAGACGATGCGCTGCATGTGGCTGGCCAGGAAGATCCCAGCCGGGACCTCTAACATCCGCTGTATCCCACGCCTGCTGGAGATGGACGTCAACCGAGGAAGAGTCAACGCAATGCGCACCCTGCACGCTAAGTAAGACGGTGGACTGTTTGTGCCACGGATTTAAACCAGAATTGCTCTCTAGGGGCTATCGTTCTTTTTGGGGAACACACTGTACACCCCGCAGGCTAGATTAGGCATGCTACCATGCCACAACGTCCAATTGCAGACAATGCTCTTCACGCCAGGTCCTGTGGACTACCTCAGTGGGTTTGGGACGGTTGTTATTTCTAACCCAGACGCAGTAATAAAAACACCAGGACACATACAGTAGATGGGGCGGCAGGGTAGCCTAGTGGTTAGAGCGTTGGACTAGTAACCGAAAGGTTGCAAGTTCAAATCCCCGAGCTGACAAGGTACAGATCTGTCGTTCTGCCCCTGAACAGGCAGTTAACTAACCCACTGTTCCTAGGCCGTCATTGAAAATAAGAATTTGTTTTTAACTGACTTGCCTGGTTAAATAAAGGTAAAAAAAAAGAAAAAAGATAATGTTGCTCTATCATAGGATGACTGGAGTGCTGAATCCGATATTTCTGGATGGAGCAAATGAGGACAGTGATGTGGAGTAGATGTTTCACCCGCTAGATGAATAAATCACCGTATCACCACTGACATTCTTGTTTCCCCTCTTGGGCTCCTGTCATTGTTTTGTGCAGATTGGAGTTTCTCTGCAGTGAAATGGTCTTGTTGTTGCTTCATATCTACTGGATATCCACATTTTATTGAGATATCTTTATAAAGTGTAAAGACAAGAAAAAAAACGTGTGTAAATGTATCGTAACAAAAAAGAAAGTACATTTGAAGCGGCGCGTTTACAAATGTGATATGATTTTGTTTTGCATTAATTTACAAATCTTCTTGAATTTACAAAACAATATAACTCGGTGGAGAATGTCTGAATTGAACCAATAGAACATTCAAATGCGTTACCTAGGTGGCTTGGAAGTCTTGACACCTAGGTAATACAGAATGGGTTACTAACCCTAACCCTAACACCTAGGTAATACAGAATGGGTTACTAACCCTAACACCTAGGTAATACAGAATGGGTTACTAACCCTAACCCTAACACCTAGGTAATACAGAATGGGTTACTAACCCTAACCCTAACACCTAGGTAATACAGAATGGGTTACTAACCCTAACCCTAACACCTAGGTAATACAGAATGGGTTACTAACCCTAACCCTAACACCTAGGTAATACAGAATGGGTTACTAACCCTAACCCTAACACCTAGGTAATACAGAATGGGTTACTAACCCTAACCCTAACACCTAGGTAATACAGAATGGGTTACTAACCCTAACCCTAACACCTAGGTAATACAGAATGGGTTACTAACCCTAACCCTAACACCTAGGTAATACAGAATGCTGTCCATGCCATTTCAGTTCACACAGTCTTGTATAACTAACCTTGTGGGGACACACAATTCAGTCCATTTCAAAATCCTATTTCCCTAACCCCTAACCCTAACCTTAACCCTAAACCTCACCCTAACCCTAACCCTTACCCTTACCCTTACCCTAACCTTAACCGTTACCTTAACCCTTACCCTAACCCTTACCCTAACCTTAACCCTTACCTTAACCCTTACCCTTACCCTAACCTTAACCCTTACCCTAACCCTTACCCTAACCTTAACCCTTACCCTAACCTTAACCCTTACCCTAACCTTAACCCTTACCCTAACCTTAACCTTACCCTTACCCTAACCTTCACCTTAACCCTTACCCTAACCCTTACCCTTACCCTAACCTTAACCCTTACCCTAACCCTTACCCTTACCCTAACCCTTACCCTAACCTTAACCCTTACCCTAACCCTTACCCTTACCCTAACCTTAACCCTTACCCTAACCCTTACCCTAACCTTAACCCTTACCCTAACCTTAACCCTTACCCTAACCCTTACCCTTACCCTAACCTTAACCCTTACCCTAACCCTTACCCTAACCTTAACCCTTACCCTTACCCTAACCTTAACCCTTACCCTAACCCTTACCCTAACCTTAACCCTTACCCTAACCTTTACCCTTACCCTAACCCTTAGCCTTACCCTTACCCTAACCCTTACCCTAACCCTTACCCTAACCTTAACCCTTACCCTAACCTTAACCCTTACCCTAACCTTAACCCTTACCCTAACCCTTACCCTAACCTTAACCCTTACCCTAACCTTAACCCTTACCCTTACCCTAACCTTAACCCTTACCCTAACCTTAACCCTTACCCTTACCCTTACCGCTTACCTTAACCTTAACCCTTACCCTTACCCTAACCTTAACCCTTACCCTTACCCTAACCTTAACCCTTACCCTTACCCTTACCCTAACCCTTACCCTTACCCTAACCTTAACCCTTACCCTTAACCTTACCCTAACCTTAACCCTTACCCTAACCTTAACCCTTACCCTTACCCTAACCTTAACCCTTACCCTTATCCTTACCCTTACCCTAACCCTTACCCTAACCCTTACCCTTACCCTTACCCTAACCTTAACCCTTACCCTTACCCTAACCCTAACCTTAACCCTTACCCTTACCCTAACCTTAACCCTTACCCTTATCCTTACCCTTACCCTAACCCTTACCCTAACCCTTACCCTTACCCTTACCCTAACCTTAACCCTTACCCTTACCCTAACCCTAACCTTAACCGTTACCTTAACCCTTACCCTAACCTTAACCCTTACCCTAACCCTTACCCTTACCCTAACCTTAACCCTTACCCTAACCTTAACCCTTACCTTAACCCTTACCCTAACCTTAACCCTTACCCTTACCCTTACCCTTAACCCTTACCCGTACCCTAACCCTAACCCTTACCCTAACCTTAACCCTTACCCTAACCCTTACCTTAACCCTTACCCTAACCATAACCCTAACCCTTACCCTAACCCTTACCCTAACCCTTACCCTAACCTTAACCCTAACCTTAACCCTAACCTTAACCCTAACCTTAACCCTAACCCTTACCCTAACCTTAGCCCTTACCCTAACCTTAGACCTAACCCTAACCCTTACCCTCACCTTAGCCCTTACCCTAAACCTAACCTTAGCCCTTACCCTAACCTTAATCCAAAAACCTAACCTTAACCCTAAATCTAACCCTAGCTCCTAACCCTGAATTGAAACTAGTTCTAACCCTAACACTAATTCTAACCTTAACCCCAAAACCCCTAGAAATAGCAGTTGACCGTGTGGAGACTAACAAAATGTCCCCAGTTGATCAAAACATTTGTTTGTTTTCTATACTTGTGAGGACCTTTTTGTCCCCGCTGGTACAGCTAGTACAGCTAGTACAGCTAGTACAGCTAATACAGCTAGTACAGCTAGTACAGCTAGTACAGCTAATACAGCTAGTACAGCTAGTACAGCTAGTACAGCTAGTACAGTTAAACACATCCATAGATACACAATCCATCCGTACATGTTCCATCCAAACAGTAAGCATGCTTTCAACTACTACCTCTGTTTATATTCCACGTTAGATCTGGTTTACTGACAGGATTCTATCAATGAATAACACTCTCAAAGGGATGCCTGTTTTAGCCAAGGATCAAAGGCAAGGTTTACAAACGGAGTTTGTCCCCTGACACCAAGTTCAATGTGGAGGGTTGAACAGCTGGGGTTACCATTGAGACTCAGCCCATGTCTCAACCCCTGGATGAGGCAGGCAACTCAATGCTGTAGTTTCAGACCTAGTTGCTGCAGGACCAGGATCGGGGTGTCACCAACTCCCAGAAGCTAGCCTGTTGAGAGATCACACACACACACACACACACATAAGCACACACACACACATACACACACACATGCACGCACGCACGCACGCACACACACACACACACACACACACACACAAAGACACCGTTTAGAAGAGCATTGCCACTGTTTTTGTGGTTTAATTTACTGCAGTGGGCTAAATCCGGGTTCCACAGAGTGTTTCTTGGTGGTCTTTAAATAAATCTACTTTGAAAGAAAAGTGTACACCTCACACACTTAAAACAAGAAGACGCCTGTGCCATGTCAGATACAGAGTTGAAATGTGTTACGTTTTGAGTTTGCATCCCAATATTACACTTTATGTACATCACAGAAGACTGAAATATAACTAAACCGCTTGACATAGAAACATCAGATTTTCTGCTGTTTAAACAAAAAGTAATATTTATTCAGTTTGAAATGATAAAAAATATCCATGTCCACACGCTAACACGTGTCGCCTGTGTGTGTGTGTGTGTGTGTGTGTGTCTGTGTTTGTCTGTGTTTATGTGTGTGTGTGTGTGTGTGTGTGTGTCTGTGTTTGTCTGTGTTTATGTGTGTGTGTGTGTGTCTGTGTGTGTGCATACGGGCGTGAGTGAGTGTGAAACTGTGTGCGTGACACACGCGTGTGTGTGTGTGACGACGTGTGGGTGTTTGCTTGCGTGTGAGACTAGTGGGAAAGTGACGAGGACAGAGAAAGACTGAAACAGAGAGAGACTACTTTGTGTATTTGCACCACAGTCAGATGAATGTATTTTACGAGGATTGACACTGTCATAACATTGTACTGGGTACTGCAGTATCACAGTGCTATTATAACGTTGTACTGGGTACTGCAGTATCACAGTGCTATTATAACGTTGTACTGGGTACTGCAGTACTGCAGTGCTATTATAACGTTGTACTGGGTACTGCAGTATCGCAGTGCTATTATAACGTTGTACTGGGTACTGCAGTATCGCAGTGCTATTATAACATTGTACTGGGTACTGCAGTACTGCAGTGCTATTATAACATTGTACTGGGTACTGCAGTATCGCAGTGCTATTATAACGTTGTACTGGGTACTGCAGTATCGCAGTGCTATTATAACGTTGTACTGGGTACTGCAGTATCGCAGTGCTATTATAACATTGTACTGGGTACTGCAGTATCGCAGTGCTATTATAACGTTGTACTGGGTACTGCAGTACTGCAGTGCTATTATAACGTTGTACTGGGTACTGCAGTATCGCAGTGCTATCAGAACGTGGTACTGGGTACTGCAGTATCGCAGTGCTATTATAACGTTGTACTGGGTACTGCAGTATCGCAGTGCTATCAGAACGTTGTACTGGGTACTGCAGTACTGCAGTGCTATTATAACGTTGTACTGGGTACTGCAGTATCGCAGTGCTATCAGAACGTTGTACTGGGTACTGCAGTACTGCAGTGCTATTATAACGTTGTACTGGGTACTGCAGTATCGCAGTGCTATCAGAACGTGGTACTGGGTACTGCAGTACTGCAGTGCTATTATAACATTGTACTGGGTACTGCAGTATCGCAGTGCTATTATAACGTTGTACTGGGTACTGCAGTATCGCAGTGCTATTATAACGTTGTACTGGGTACTGCAGTATCGCAGTGCTATTATAACATTGTACTGGGTACTGCAGTATCGCAGTGCTATTATAACGTTGTACTGGGTACTGCAGTACTGCAGTGCTATTATAACGTTGTACTGGGTACTGCAGTATCGCAGTGCTATCAGAACGTGGTACTGGGTACTGCAGTATCGCAGTGCTATTATAACGTTGTACTGGGTACTGCAGTACTGCAGTGCTATTATAACATTGTACTGGGTACTGCAGTATCGCAGTGCTATTATAACGTTGTACTGGGTACTGCAGTATCGCAGTGCTATTATAACGTTGTACTGGGTACTGCAGTATCGCAGTGCTATTATAACATTGTACTGGGTACTGCAGTATCGCAGTGCTATTATAACGTTGTACTGGGTACTGCAGTACTGCAGTGCTATTATAACGTGGTACTGGGTACTGCAGTATCGCAGTGCTATTATAACGTTGTACTGGGTACTGCAGTATCGCAGTGCTATCAGAACGTGGTACTGGGTACTGCAGTATCGCAGTGCTATTATAACGTTGTACTGGGTACTGCAGTACTGCAGTGCTATTATAACGTGGTACTGGGTACTGCAGTATCGCAGTGCTATTATAACGTTGTACTGGGTACTGCAGTATCGCAGTGCTATTATAACGTTGTACTGGGTACTGCAGTATCGCAGTGCTATTATAACGTTGTACTGGGTACTGCAGTATCGCAGTGCTATTATAACATTGTACTGGGTACTGCAGTATCGCAGTGCTATTATAACGTTGTACTGGGTACTGCAGTATCGCAGTGCTATTATAACGTTGTACTGGGTAATGCAGTACTGCAGTGCTATCAGAACGTGGTACTGGGTACTGCAGTATCGCAGTGCTATTATAACGTTGTACTGGGTACTGCAGTATCGCAGTGCTATTATAACGTTGTACTGGGTACTGCAGTATCGCAGTGCTATTATAACGTTGTACTGGGTACTGCAGTACTGCAGTGCTATTATAACGTTGTACTGGGTACTGCAGTATCGCAGTGCTATTATAACGTTGTACTGGGTACTGCAGTACTGCAGTGCTATTATAACGTTATACTGGGTACTGCAGTATCGCAGTGCTATCAGAACGTGGTACTGGGTACTGCAGTATCGCAGTGCTATTATAACGTTGTACTGGGTACTGCAGTACTGCAGTGCTATTATAACGTTGTACTGGGTACTGCAGTATCGCAGTGCTATTATAACGTTGTACTGGGTACTGCAGTATCACAGTGCTATTATAACGTTGTACTGGGTACTGCAGTATCGCAGTGCTATTATAACATTGTACTGGGTACTGCAGTATCGCAGTGCTATTATAACGTTGTACTGGGTACTGCAGTATCGCAGTGCTATTATAACGTTGTACTGGGTAATGCAGTACTGCAGTGCTATCAGAACGTGGTACTGGGTACTGCAGTATCGCAGTGCTATTATAACGTTGTACTGGGTACTGCAGTATCGCAGTGCTATTATAACGTTGTACTGGGTACTGCAGTATCGCAGTGCTATTATAACGTTGTACTGGGTAATGCAGTACTGCAGTGCTATCAGAACGTGGTACTGGGTACTGCAGTATTGCAGTGCTATCAGAACGTGGTACTGCAGTATTGCAGTGCTATCATAACATTGTACTGGGTACTGCAGTATCACAGTCCTATCATAACATTTTACTGGGTACTGCAGCATTGCAGTGCTATCATAACGTTGTGTACTGGGTACTGCAGTATTGCAGTGCTGGCATAATGTGGTACTGGATACTGCAGTGTTGTCATAATGTGGTACTGCAGTGTTATCATAACGTGGTACTGGGTACTGCAGTGTTATCATAACGTGGTACTGGGTACTGCAGTGTTATCATAACGTGGTACTGCAGTGTTATCATAACGTGGTACTGGGTACTGCAGTGTTATCATAACGTGGTACTGCAGTGTTATCATAATGTGGTACTGCAGTGTTATCATAACGTGGTACTGGGTACTGCAGTGTTATCATAACGTGGTACTGGGTACTGCAGTGTTATCATAACGTGGTACTGCAGTGTTATCATAACGTGGTACTGCAGTGTTATCATAACGTGAAACTGCAGTGTTATCATACCGTTGTACTGCAGTGTTATCATAACGTGGTACTGCAGTACTTCAGTGTTATCATAATGTGGTACTGCAGTGTTAACATAACGTGGTACTGGGTACTGCTGTGCTATCATAACGTTGTACTGCAGTACTGCAGTGTTATCGTAACGTGGTACTGGGTACTGCAATGTTATCATAATGTGGTACTGCAGTGTTATCATAACGTGGTACTGGGTACTGCAGTGTTATCGTAACGTGGTACTGGGTACTGCAGTGTTATCATAATGTAGTACTGCAGTGTTATCATAATGTGGTACTGCAGTGTTATCATAATGTGGTACTGCAGTGTTATCATAACGTGGTACTGGGTATTGCAGTGTTATCATAATGTGGTACTGCAGTGTTATCATAATGTGGTACTGCAGTGTTATCATAATGTGGTACTGCAGTGTTATCATAACGTGGTACTGGGTACTGCAGTGTTATCATAACATGGTACTGCAGTGTTATGATAACGTGGTACTGCAGTGTTATCATAACGTGGTACTGCAGTGTTATCATACCGTTGTACTGCAGTGTTATCATAACGTGGTACTGCAGTCCTTCAGTGTTATCATAATGTGGTACTGCAGTGTTATCATAACGTGGTACTGGGTACTGCAGTGTTAACATAACGTGGTACTGGGTACTGCAGTGCTATCATAACGTGGTACTGCAGTACTGCAGTGTTATCGTAACGTGGTACTGGGTACTGCAGTGTTATCATAATTTGGCACTGCAGTGTTATCATAACGTGGTACTGGGTACTGCAGTGTTATCATAACGTGGTACTGGGTACTGCAGTGTTATCATAACGTGGTACTGGGTATTGCAGTGTTATTATAACGTGGTATTGCAGTGTTATCATAACGTGGTACTGCACTACTGCAGTGTTAACATAACGTGGTACTGGGTACTGCAGTGTTATCATAACGTGGTACTGGGTACTGCAGTGTTAACATAACGTGGTACTGGGTACTGCAGTGTTATCATAACGTGGTACTGGGTACCGCAGTGTTATCATAACGTGGTACTGGGTATTGCAGTGTTATCATAATGTTGTACTGGGTACTGCAGTGTTGTCATAATGTGGTACTGGGTACTGCATTGTTAACATAACGTGGTACTGGGTACTGCAGTGTTATCATAATGTGGTACTGGGTATTGCAGTGTTATCATAACGTTGTACTGCAGTGTTATCATAACGTGGTACTGCAGTGTTATCATAACGTGGTACTGGGTACTGCAGTGTTATCATAATGTGGTACTGGGTATTGCAGTGTTATCATAACGTTGTACTGCAGTGTTATCATAACGTGGTACTGCACTACTGCAGTGTTAACATAACGTGGTACTGGGTACTGCAGTGTTATCATAACGTGGTACTGGGTACTGCAGTGTTAACATAACGTGGTACTGGGTACTGCAGTGTTATCATAACGTGGTACTGGGTACCGCAGTGTTATCATAACGTGGTACTGGGTATTGCAGTGTTATCATAATGTTGTACTGGGTACTGCAGTGTTGTCATAATGTGGTACTGGGTACTGCATTGTTAACATAACGTGGTACTGGGTACTGCAGTGTTGTCATAATGTGGTACTGGGTACTGCATTGTTAACATAACGTGGTACTGGGTACTGCAGTGTTATCATAACGTGGTACTGGGTACCGCAGTGTTATCATAACGTGGTACTGGGTACTGTAGTGTTATCGTAATGTGGTACTGGGTACTGCAGTGTTATCATAACGTGGTACTGGGTACTGCAGTGTTATCATAATGTTTTACTGCAGTGTTATCGTAATGTGGTACTGGGTACTGCAGTGTTATCATAACGTGGTACTGGGTACTGCAGTGTTATCATAATGTTTTACTGCAGTGTTATCATTACGTGGTACTGCAGTGCTATCATGACGTGGTACTGCAGTGCTATCATAACGTGGTACTGCAGTGTTATCATAACGTGGTACTGCAGTGCTATCATAACGTGGTACTGCAGTGC
>NC_092163.1:76675238-76687738 GCF_045791955.1 Oncorhynchus clarkii lewisi | reverse complement strand
TTTCTACTTTTACTTTTGATAGTTAAGTATATTTAAAACCAAATACTTTTAGACTTTTACTCAAGTAGTACATTACTGGGTGACTTTCACTTTTACTTGAGTCATTTTCTATTAAGGTATCTTTACTTTTACTCAAGTATGACAACTGAGTACTTTTTCCCATTGCTCATTGGTCGTTCATTCTGACACAGGTGCACATGCTCTTACCTCATTGAAGGAGCAAGTCTTTTTAACCTGTGTGTCGGCTGTATTTCCTCCAAGCTTTTTTTTTTTTTTTTTTTACAGCTAATGGCTTTACTTACTCTGCAGTTTTAAAATAGATTAAGTCATTTTGAACCTTTTTACCTCATTTCTCGTTTTTTAAGCCTTTTAAGTGTTTTTACAAGCAGGGTTTAACAGGGTTGTGGACGGTCAATCCCATTTCATCTCTTAGATTATTATTATTTATTTTTTATTTTTTTAATCTCTGTTTTCGATGCTAACACTGGAACTTGGCTCCAGTAGTGGGTCTGTATGAGATTTGGGGCTTATTTAGGGTGATATTTAGCGGAGATAGTTACCCAGAGAAAATCTCTGTATCCATAGTAGTAAAGCCAGTCATGAACCACCACGTTCCAGGTCCTGTAGTAATTGGCAAACGATGTCGAGTTCCACCAGTCCTGCAGATCAAAAAAGGATGACAATTATTTAACTTGGTTCTACAGCATTTTAAATAGTGCCAGGAGTTTTTTCCTGGTCTGATTATAACAAATAGACAGTGTGTTTCAGAGGTATCACGTGTAGACTATTGTGTGTGTGTGTGTGTGTGTGTGTGTGTGTGTGTGTGTGTGTGTGTGTGTGTGTGTGTGTGTGTGTGTGTGTGTGTGTGTGTGTGTGTGTGTGTGTGTGTGTGTGTGTGTGTGTGTGTGTGTGTGTGTGTGTGTGTGTGTGTGTGTGTGGAAGTTATACCTTATAGAACATCCTGTCTGCAAAGCGTAGCATCTCAGCGAAGGCGTTTAGCCAGCAGTGGAGGAAGGCAAAGAACGCCAGCAGTAGCAGTAACATACCTGGGAGGAGGGAGAGAGAAGAGGGGGTGGGAGAGAGGAGAGGGAGGATGGGGGTGGGAGATAGGGGAGGAGAGGAGGAGAGGGAGGATGGGGGTGGGAGAGAGGGGAGGAGAGGAGGAGAGAGGAGAGGGAGGATGGGGGTGGCAGAGAGGAGAGGAGGAGAGAAGAGAGGGAGGATGGGGGTGGGAGAGAGGGGAGGAGAGGAGGAGAGAGGAGAGGGAGGATGGGGGTGGGAGAGAGGGGAGGAGAGGAGGAGAGAGGAGAGGGAGGATGGGGTGGGAGAGAGGGGAGGAAAGGAGGAGAGAGGAGATGGAGGATGGGGTGGGAGAGAGGGGAGGAGAGATGAGATGGAGGATGGTTGTGGGAGAGAGGGGAGGAGAGGAGGAGAGAGGAGAGGGAGGATGGGGGTGGGAGAGAGGGGAGGAGAGGAGGAGAGAGGGAGGATGGGGTAGAGAAAGAGAGAGAGAGAGATTTACCACCCCACTATCAGAACGTACTCAAGTAACTCAACTCATCTGACTTGTCCACTTATCTCACAGTAAGAAACTCGACAACACATCGGGTCACAACCATAAACTCAGAGGTTGTATTGGCATTATTATCTCATTGTCATGCTAGTTCCTATCACAGCCTAGGGAATAGACTGGAGACACCATAGATAAAGAACAGTGTGTTATCTCTCTGGGAGACTAACCTCCCTGTCGTTCATAATAAATAGATCACCTGTAGATCTATAGAATCGCGCTGCAATGTTGAGCAGCTGCCTTTACTGGCTATTTTATGTGTTTGTTGTTGGGTTTTTTTGCGATGATGACCCGAAACATCAGAACAGCAGACGTACTGCTCACCCCGGACCAGACCCCGATCCCAGAGACTCGGAAAAGAAAACAGGCGACGTAAGAGAGGCAGACGTACCGGCACCCTGACAAAACTACATAACAAGTACATAAAACTGCCTCTAGACTCCGTTCTACTGGCGAACGTACAATCACCGGAGAATAAACTGGATGAGCTCCGTTCGACACTATCCTATCAACGGGACCTGAAGAACTATAATATTCTGTGTTTTACGTAGTCGTGGCTGAACAAGGATATGGATCATTTACATCTAGCTGGTTTTTCTACGCATCGGCAGGACAGAAACGGCAGCGTCGGCTCAAGAGGGGAAGTGTGTCTCTCTTTGTTAACAACAGCTGGTGCTCAATCTCTAATATCAAGGTACTGCTCGCCTGAGTTTGAGTACCTCATGATAAGCTGTAGACCACACTATTTACCAATAGAGTTTTCATCTATATTATTCGTAGCCGTCTATTTACCACAACAAACCGATGCTGGCACTAAGACCTCACTCAACGAGCTGTATAAAGGCCATAAGCAAACAAGAAAATGCTCATCCAGAAGCTGCGCTCCTAGTGGCCGGTGATTTTTAGGCAGGAAAACTGAAATCCCTTTTACCTAATTTCTACCAGCATATCAACTGTGCAACTAGAGGCGAAAAAAACTAGATCAGCCAATTGTGCGCTTCCCTATGGGACTCCCAATCACAGTCGGTTGTGATACAGCCTGGAATTGAACCAGGGTCTGTAGTGACGCCTCTAGCACTGAGATGCAGTGCCTTGTACCTCTATCCTCCTGATTCCTGCTTACAAGCAGTAACTTAAACCGGAAGTAACAGCGACGCTCTCAAGACAGAAGTGGTGTTCCATTCGATGACCTCATCAGTCACAGAAGTCACTAATAAGTGCATCGACAGCATTGTCCCCACAGTGACCGTACGTACATACCCCAACCAGAAGCCATAGATTACAGGCAACATCTGCACTGAGCTAAAGGCTAGAGCTGATTACCAGGACCATGCACTGACCAGCTGGCAAGTGTCTTCACTGACATTTTCAACCTCTCCCTGACACAGTCGGTAATACCTACTTTTTTCAAGCAGACCACCATAGTCCCTGTGCCCATGAACGCCAAAGTAGCCTGTCTAAATTACTATCGCCCCATACCACTCACATCTGTAGCTCAGGTCCTCAAAAAGTTCTGCAGCTGCACCATCGAGAGCATGGTTGCATCACTGCCTGGTATGACAACTGCTCGGCCTCCAACCGCAAGGCACTACAGAGGGTAGTGTGTACGGCCAAGTACATCACTGGGGCCGAGCTCCCTGCCACCCAGGACCTCTATACCAGGCGGTGTCAGAGGGAGGCCCTACAAATTGTCAAAGACTCCAGCCACCCCAGTCACAGACTGTTTTGCTACCGCACGGCAAGTGGTACCGATGCACCAATCTGGAACCAACAGGACCCTGAACAGCTTCTACCCCCAAGCCATAAGGCCCGCTAAATAGTTTGTCCGGGTAACTATTTGGTTAACTCTTTAACTATCTGCATTGACCCATTTTCCCCACATTTTTTTGGGACTCATCACATACGCTGCTGTTACTGTTTATTATTTGTCACTTAACCCCTAGTTATATGTAAATATCTACCTGAATTACCTCGTACCCCTACACATAAACTCAGTGCTGGTACCCCATGTATATAGTCAAGTTATTACCTCGTACCCTACACATAAACTCAGTGCTGGTACCCCATGTATATAGTCAAGTTATTACCTCGTACCCTACACATAAACTCAGTGCTGGTACCCCATGTATATAGTCAAGTTATTACCTCGTACCCTACACATAAACTCAGTGCTGGTACCCCATGTATATAGTCAAGTTATTACCTCGTACCCCTACACATAAACTCAGTGCTGGTACCCCATGTATATAGTAAAGTTATTACCTCGTACCCCTACACATAAACTCAGTGCTGGTACCCCATGTATATAGTCAAGTTATTACCTCGTACCCCTACACATAAACTCAGCGCTGGTACCCCATGTATATAGTCAAGTTATAGTTTACACATTGCGTATTTATTATCACTTTATTATTAAATAATATTACTTTATTATTACGTGTTTAAATGTCTATTGTTCCTCTGTTTTCTTTCTCTCTCCATGGTTGGTAAGGGCCTGTACATATTTCACTGTTAGTCTAGACCTGTTGTTCACGAAGCAATGTGACAAATACATTTAGATTTGACCTTCATCCTCTAACCTAACAAACTAGAACTTTGTCAGTAAGCCTTCTGTCCTAGTGCATTCTGGGTCCTACCCCATGATAGGTTCACATTGGATAAGGTTGGTCTTTCTTTCCTCCTTAAATAAAGTGCAAACACCATCAGGGCACCACAGTTCACTCTGGGGCTCCCGAGTGGCTCAGCGGTCCGAGGCACTGCATCTCAGTGCTAGAGGCGTCACTACAGACACCCTGGTTTGAATCCAGGCTGCATCACAACCGGCTGTGGTTGGGAGTCCCATAGGGTGACGCAAAATTGGCCGAGCGTCGTCCGGGGTTTGGCCGGGGTAGGCCGTCATTGAAAATAAGAATTTGTTTTTAACTGACCTGCCTAATTAAATTAAAGGTATATAAAAAAAAATAATCTTACAAATTCACCACTCCCAATTAGAATATAGGCTACATTCTTCTACTGATGTGGCTTTATATATATTTATATTTATATATATTTATATATACACTGACTGACGAATTACCTGGAAGTGTAGCATGGAACAAGGCCAGGACCAGGGTTCTGGTGCTGAAAGGCTTGTTGCTGTCATTCATGAAGACAGGTATGCACAGTCTCACCAGGATAAAGTAACCGTAGAAAAGACAGCCCAGAATCTGAGTGAAGGACAGGAAGGAAACTGGTTGAGGATAAATGGAAAAGTCACCCGTGGCAAGACTGGTCCCAGATCTGTTTGATCTGTTTGTATTGTATAGCAGTAGACTGACTAGCCTGGTCCCAGATCTGTTTGTATTGTAGCAGTAGACTGACTAGCCTGGTCCCAGATCTGTTTGTATTGTATAGCAGTAGCCTGACTAGCCTGGTCCCAGATCTGTTTGTATTGTATAGCAGTAGACTGACTAGCCTGGTCCCAGATCTGTTTGTATTGTAGCAGTAGACTGACTAGCCTGGTCCCAGATCTGTTTGTATTGTATGGCAGTAGACGGACTAGCCTGGTCCCAGATCTGTTTGTATTGTATAGCAGTAGACTGACTAGCCTGGTCCCAGATCTGTTTGTATTGTAGCAGTAGACTGACTAGCCTGGTCCCAGATCTGTTTGTATTGTATAGCAGTAGACTGACTAGCCTGGTCCCAGATCTGTTTGTATTGTAGCAGTAGACTGACTAGCCTGGTCCCAGATCTGTTTGTATTGTAGCAGTAGACTGACTAGCCTGGTCCCAGATCTGTTTGTACGGTCTTGCCAATTCCCATTGGCTAACCATGGCCGAGGAATCTGTCCGGAGTTCAGAATTATAAAAGCAAAAGATACTACACGGTATATACAATAATATACTGTACGAACTGACTGATAAGATTAGAGATAACAGTTAAATTATATTATAGCTTGGAGACCTGAACTATACTGGTATATACAATAATATACTGTACGTACTGATAAGATTAGAGATAACAGTTAAATTATAGTATAGCATGGAGACCTGAACTATACTGGTATGTCAATGACCTGCTACTGGAACAATACTGAGCCACATACTGCATTCAACACCTCTACCAACAGAGGGCGAATAAGGGTAGTCTCTCCCTTACTATATAAAGCAAATTGGGCTCTGGAAAAAACACTTTACAGTATGAAATCAAATAATTTATTTATTATTAGGGTGATTACGTTCACTGGTTATTTTAAAATAGACTAAAACATGAACTGTATATCTACAGCAGACAATACAGGACAATCTATCATTAAGATTAACAATAGGAAAATAACTCACCTTAGCAAACGTTACGCCAACATAGCTCCATCTAATGTGTGGGTTTCTGGGGTAAGAATCTCTGTAGATGAGGGTGGGAGCAAAGAGGAAATAGAGGTAACTCGAGAACGTTGGGAACCTGGGACCCTCTCCTGAGAAACACAATGATGTCATTAGTCAGGCAGTATTGTCTGTTGAGGTGATGTCATGACAATACAGGGCCTATCTTGGTCAGGCCACATGGTCAGGAAAAAATCCTGGCCCTAAGGTTCTACTGTATATGTCACCTCTAAACACTAGACAAGGTTCTGATGTTCTATATGTCAGCTCTATAAACACGTTAGACAAGGTTCTGAGGTTCTATATGTCAGCTCTATAAACACTTTAGACAAGGTTCTGAGGTTCTATATGTCAGCTCTATAAACACCTTAGACAAGGTTCTGAGGTTCTATATGTCAGCTCTATAAACACGTTAGACAAGGTTCTGATGTTCTATATGTCACCTCTATAAACACTTTAGACAAGGTTCTATATGTCAGCTCTATAAACACTTTAGACAAGGTTCTGAGGTTCTATATGTCACCTCTATAAACACGTTAGACAAGGTTCTGAGGTTCTATATGTCAGCTCTATAAACACTTTAGACAAGGTTCTGATGTTCTATATGTCACCTCTATAAACACGTTAGACAAGGTTCTGATGTTCTATATGTCAGCTCTATAAACACGTTAGACAAGGTTCTGATGTTCTATATGTCACCTCTATAAACACGTTAGACAAGGTTCTGATGTTCTATATGTCAGCTCTATAAACACTTTAGACAAGGTTCTGATGTTCTATATGTCAGCTCTATAAACACTTTAGACAAGGTTCTGATGTTCTATATGTCAGCTCTATAAACACGTTAGACAAGGTTCTGATGTTCTATATGTCAGCTCTATAAACACGTTAGACAAGGTTCTATATGTCAGCTCTATAAACACTTTAGACAAGGTTCTGAGGTTCTATATGTCAGCTCTATAAACACTTTAGACAAGGTTCTGAGGTTCTATATGTCAGCTCTATAAACACTTTAGACAAGGTTCTGATGTTCTATATGTCAGCTCTATAAACACGTTAGACAAGGTTCTGAGGTTCTATATGTCAGCTCTATAAACACTTTAGACAAGGTTCTGAGGTTCTATATGTCACCTCTATAAACACTTTAGACAAGGTTCTGATGTTCTATATGTCAGCTCTATAAACACTTTAGACAAGGTTCTGAGGTTCTATATGTCAGCTCTATAAACACTTTAGACAAGGTTCTGAGGTTCTATATGTCAGCTCTATAAACACATTAGACAAGGTTCTGAGGTTCTATATGTCAGCTCTATAAACACGTTAGACAAGGTTCTGAGGTTCTATATGTCAGCTCTATAAACACTTTAGACAAGGTTCTGAGGTTCTATATGTCACCTCTATAAACACCTTGGACAAGGTTCTGAGGTTTTTTATGTCACCTCTATAAACACTTTAGACAAGGTTCTATATGTCACCTCTATAAACACCTTGGACAAGGTTCTGAGGTTCTATATGTCACCTCTATAAACACTTTAGACAAGGTTCTATATGTCACCTCTATAAACACCTTGGACAAGGTTCTGAGGTTCTATATGTCAGCTCTATAAACACTTTAGACAAGGTTCTGAGGTTCTATATGTCACCTCTATAATAGACAAGGTTCTGAGGTTCTGACACTGTATTGACATTATGACTCATCATGGTCAGTTGAATGCACTGAATGACTCCAATATAAATGCAATCATCATTGGGTGGTAGTTTCTGTGTCATTACGTTCACTATTTTATATTACATTACATTATCCTTGTCGTTACCTTCCTTTGTCTTGTGTTTTAGGATGACTGGGACATTCTCTCGGATGAAAGAGTAGCTTTTCATCAGGAAACGGATCTGAACAGCAGACAACATGTAAATGTTATACCAGGCAAATGGAGCCAGCTAAGGCAATAAAACAAATCAATCATGAACAATGAATGACTGCAACTTGTTACATTGACATCCACACCTTAGATGAATCCAGGGATTGGAATAGAATTGTCCTTGTGAGAGTTATTGCCAGACCTGTGTTCAAATAGTTTTTGAAATCTTTCAAATACTTTTAGCCTTTGTCGTGGAAATTTCCTCTATTTACCAAATCATGGGAGCAAACCACACACACAAGTCAGAGTTAGTTATCAAAGTCCATCTTTAATTATATGAGCTCTATCACAACCCTGTGACTCTCAGATCGATTCAGTGTCTAACCATGAATTCTCTGAGAGCCCCCTTACAATGCAACTGAGTTCCTTTAATAGCAAAGACACACATAGTCAGACAGCATAGACATAACTCATCGTTCAGCTTTGTCTCCTTTCCCAAACCCGTGAAACCATAAACCAAATCCTCCATATCAACAGGCATATATCAAATTGTCATTTATATACAACCCACTCTAAATACAAACTCCTGGACAAACTCACGGAGAGGAGGGTGAGGCTATAGTTTAAGATAGAAACAACACTGCAACCCTTCTTTCCCCACTAGAAAAGGTAGGGAGTAAAAGATATGTTTACACATGATGACACTTTGACCTCTCCCCTCTCAGCGGCCCAGGCAACTTAGTTTTGACATAGAACAGATAACTGCAACCTCACCACAGAATTACACAAAAATACCATTCTGATGAGAATTAACTTACACCCATTTGATAAATATAAAACATCTTACATATGTTACCAACAAATTCTGATTATCCCACGACACCTTTTCTTTAGCCTGCCTGGAGAGCCAGATGGACAGGGCTGATCTTTTGTCACTATTCTAATCTCAATCAAGTTCAGCTAAATTATTTGAAATGATTTCAAATAGTGTTTGAACCCAGGTTTGGTTACTGCATCCAAAGTCTCATATGTTCTCCTGCCAATTCTAAAAAGTACTCTATAAAAAAAGATAACAAATGACCAAGCTAGTCATCCAGCTGATTTATTAAATCAACCTTTCTTTATTGACAATATCAATGTGAAGATAAGAGGAGCAGGGCAGAGATAGGATGAGTCCAACCCAGTTAAATACAAACACTGTCACAACAAGCAGAGATGGGACACTGTCCAATCAGGATGAATACAAACACTGTCACAACAAGCAGAGATGGGACACTGTCCAATCAGGATGAATATAAACACTGCCACAACAAGCAGAGATGGGACACTGTCCAATCAGGATGAATATAAACACTGCCACAACAAGCAGAGATGGTACACTGTCCAATCAGGATGAATACAAACACTGCCACAACAAGCAGAGATGGGACACTGTCCAATCAGGATGAATATAAACACTGTCACAACAAGCAGAGATGGGACACTGTCCAATCAGGATGAATATAAACACTGTCACAACAAGCAGAGATGGGACACTGTCCAATCAGGATGAATATAAACACTGTCACAACAAGCAGAGATGGGACACTGTCCAATCAGGATGAATATAAACACTGTCACAACAAGCAGAGATGGGACACTGTCCAATCAGGATGAATATAAACACTGTCACAACAAGCAGAGATGGGACACTGTCCAATCAGGATGAATATAAACACTGCCACAACAAGCAGAGATGGGACACTGTCCAATCAGGATGAATATAAAAACTGCCACAACAAGCAGAGATGGGACACTGTCCAATCAGGATGAATATAAACACTGCCACAACAAGCAGAGATGGGACACTGTCCAATCAGGATGAATATAAACACTGCCACAACAAGCAGAGATGGGACACTGTCCAATCAGGATGAATATAAACACTGCCACAACAAGCAGAGATGGGACACTGTCCAATCAGGATGAATATAAACACTGTCACAACAAGCAGAGATGGGACACTGTCCAATCAGGATCAGTTCTCTACTTTTACTCGTATAATATGAGATGTTGTTGATGCTCATGTCTATATTCATCACTGTCTTTACTTAATTACTCAACTTTCCACTATCAGACAGATCTCCACCACACACCACTATCAGACAGATCTCCACCACACACCACTATCAGACAGATCTCCACCACACACCACTATCAGACAGATCTCCACCACACACCACTATCAGACAGATCTCCACCACACACCACTATCAGACAGATCTCCACCACACACCACTATCAGACAGATCTCCACCACACACCACTGTAGGTACACACATCCATCCATACGTCTTCTAGTAATTCAAAATTTCATAGTGTTGACTTTACTATACAATGTTGTCCATACCTGTTCCAATATGATGATGAATCGTGAGGCTGGAGGCAGCTGGTAGTGAAAGACCACGTATATAGGGAGAACCCCCAGTACAGCGGCCTGCAAGGCGGAGAGCACCAGCCCAGCACCCACCGACAGTACCCCCTGTACCGGGCTGCGATGGTAGAGAGTCCCCCAGAGAGCCAGGGCATAGTAGGGCACGGCCAACGTGTAGCTGAACATCAACAGCCAGGCCAAACCTACTATATGTAGCTTCCCAAAGGCATAGGACAACAGGTCAAACTCCAGCACCAGTCTGGGGAAAGAATTGAATAGAATATATTGAAATGTAATAGAATTGAATAGAATATATTGAAATGTAATAGAATTTAATAGAATATATTGAAATGTAATAGAATGGAATCTTCAAAATAGAATTGAATAGAGCATATAGAATTTAATAGAATATATTGAAATATAATAGAATTGAATAGAATATATTGAAATATAATAGAATTGAATAGAATATATTGAAATATAATAGAATTGAATAGAATATATTGAAATATAATAGAATTGAATAGAATATATTGAAATATAATAGAATTGAATAGAATATATTGAAATGTAATAGAATTTAATAGAATATATTGAAATGTAATAGAATTGAATAGAATATATTGAAATGTAATAGAATTTAATAGAATATATTGAAATGTAATAGAATGGAACCTTCAAAATAGAATTGAATAGAATGTATTGAAATGTAATAGAATTGAATAGAATATATTGAAATATAATAGAATGGACTCTTCAAAAACCTTAGTAAAGTCCGAAGCTTATCGTATGCTTCCCAGTCTAAACCTGTGTCTGTGATTGGTCAACAGTACTACTCCGAGTAGGAGTGGGAACATGAAGTGTTTGTTGTCATTCCACAAGAGATGCTAAGTTTTTTATGTTTAAAAAAAAAACTTGAGATATACTACACCAAACATCTTAGTTAGATATAAAATTGCCAGATTAAGACCTCCTCGGTGAAAAGACGTAAACAACTATTGACAGATTTCTTGATTTATCTTAGATTATCAATTCAGACTATTTTGAGGAAGTGTTTCTGGCTACTATGTCGCTACAGTGGCTCAAGAGGGACAAACATCAGTAATATTGCTGTGTTTCAAGCAAAGGTCTTTAGGGAGTATGCGATCACAGACGGTCGCTTCGACCTAGATGAGTTCTTCTAGGAGCAAACCTAACCTGTGTATGCGGACGCCTTCACCATTCTTGAAAAGTAACACTAAAAGTGTGAGCGATGTGTCAGAGTTTCCTTGGGTTATAAAGAGCAGAAACTTCCTGAAGGTAGAATGGAACCGTAAAGGCAGGCAGGTGGTGAGGTGGCATGAAGGGAGACAGAGGAAGATAGAAGGATGAAGGGAGGCAGAAGATGAGAGGAGGAGGAGAATGAAGGGAGACAGAGGAAGATAGAAGGATGGATGAAGGGAGACAGAGGAAGAAAGGAGGAGGAGAATGAAGGGAGACAGAGAAATAGGGCAGGAGGATGGATGAAGGGAGACAGAGGAAGATAGAAGGATGGATGAAGGGAGACAGAAGATGAGAGGAGGAGGAGGAGAACGAAGGGAGACAGAGGAAGATAGAAGGATGAAGGGAGACAGAGGAAGCGAGGAGGAGGAGAATGAAAGGAGACAGAGAAATATGGCAGGAGGATGGATGAAGGGAGACAGAGGAAGATATAAGGATGAAGGGAGACAGAGGAAGAGAGGTGGAGGAGGAGAATGAAGGGAGACAGAGGAAGATAGGTGGAGGAGGAGAATGAAGGGAGACAGAGGAAGATAGAAGGATGAAGGGAGACAGAAGATGAGAGGAGGAGGAGGAGAATGAAGGGAGACAGAGGAAGAGAGGAGGATGAAGGGAGACAGAAGATGAGAGGAGGAGGAGGAGGAGAATGAAGGGAGACAGAGGAAGATAGCAGGATGAAGGGAGGCAGAGGAAGAGAGGAGGAGGAGGAGGAGAATGAAGGGAGACAGAGGAAGATAGAAGGATGAAGGGAGACAGAAGATGAGAGGAGGAGAAGAATGAAGGGAGACAGAGGAAGAGAGGAGGATGAAGGGAGGCAGAGGAAGAGAGGAGGGGAATGAAGGGAAACAGAGAAATAGGGCAGGAGGATGGATGAAGGGAGACAGCATCATCCCAAATACCCTAGACCAACTCCAATTTGCAAACAGCCCCAACAGATCCACAATCGCAATCGCACTCCAAACTGCCCTTTCCCACCTAGACAAAAGAAACACCTATGTGAGAAAGCAGGTCATTGACTACAGCTCAGCGTTCAACTCAGCGTT
>NC_092163.1:76648395-76675138 GCF_045791955.1 Oncorhynchus clarkii lewisi | reverse complement strand
CACCATAGTGCTGGGGCATGCTCATCACTATGCTAAGGACCCTGGGACTAAACACCTCCCTCTGCAACTGGATCCTGGACTTCCTGATGGGCCCCCCCCAGGTGGTAAGGGTAGGCAACAACACGTCTGCCACAATGATTTTCAACACTGGGGCCCCTCAGGGTTGCGTGTTTAGTCCCCTCCTATACTCTCTTTTCACCCACGACTGCGTGGCCAAACATAACTCCAACACCTGCACATTGACTCGGTACCGGCTCTCCCTGTATATAGTCTCATTACTAACCTGTACCCCTGCACATTGACTCGGTACCGGTACCCCCTGTATATAGTCTCATTACTAACCTGTACCCCTGCACATTGACTCGGTACCGGTACCCCCTGTATATAGTCTCATTACTAACCTGTACCCCTGCACACTGACTCGGTACCGGCTCTCCCTGTATATAGTCTCATTACTAACCTGTACCCCTGCACATTGACTCGGTACCGGCTCTCCCTGTATATAGTCTCATTACTAACCTGTCCCCTGCACATTGACTCGGTACCCCATGTATATAGTCTCATTACTAACCTGTACCCCTGCACATTGACTCGGTACCGGCTCTCCCTGTATATAGTCTCATTACTAACCTGTACCCCTGCACACTGACTCGGTACCCCCTGTATATAGTCTCATTACTAACCTGTCCCCCTGCACATTGACTCGGTACCGGCTCCTCCTGTATATAGTCTCATTACTAACCTGTACCCTGCACATTGACTCGGTACCGGCTCTCCCTGTATACAGTCTCATTACTAACCTGTACCCCTGCACACTGACTCGGTACCGGCTCTCCCTGTATATAGTCTCATTACTAACCTGTCCCCCTGCACATTGACTCGGTACCGGCTCCCCTTGTATATAGTCTCATTACTAACCTGTACCCCTGCACATTGACTCGGTACCCCCTGTATATAGTCTCATTACTAACCTGTACCCTGCACATTGACTCGGTACCGGCTCTCCCTGTATATAGTCTCATTACTAACCTGTACCCCTGCACACTGACTCGGTACCCCCTGTATATAGTCTCATTACTAACCTGTACCCCTGCACATTGACTTGGTACCCCTGTATATAGTCTCATTACTAACCTGTACCCCTGCACACTGACTCGGTACCCCCTGTATATAGTCTCATTACTAACCTGTCCCCTGCACACTGACTCGGTACCCCCTGTATATAGTCTCGTTATTGTTATTTTATTATGTTACTTTTTATTATTTTTGATTTTAGGTTCTTGGGTAAATATTTTCTTAACTCTTTCTTGAAGTGCATTGTTGGTTAAAGGACTTGTAAGTAAACACTTCACTGTAAGGTCCACACCTGTTGTATTTGGCGCATGTGATAAATAAAGTTAGATTTGATTTGATTTGATATTTGAAACTTACTCCTTAGCCTGATGTGTCCCCGATTGCGTCAACGAATAGCTAGGTTTTTGCGTGACGCGACTGGTAAGAGGCTTCGGGAGTGCGTTCACGTGTGCTAGCAAGGCAGCGGTCCTGTGTTTGAGCCTCGGTGTGAGCCGAATCAGGAGAAAGCGCAACTCGCTAAGCAAGCAGCGTGACGTCATTTCCGTACGCACGCACGCACGCACCCACACACCCACACACCCACACACACACCTGCCCTGGTCGATGTAGTCCACAGCCAGTGTACTGATGATGAAGAGGAAGAGCACTGAGATGAACATGTGGTAGATGGTCCGAATGTGGTTGATCTCAAACAGATCACTGTGGAGGAACACACAGGATTCATCTAACTATCATATACAGTATTACATTATTCTGACAGGATTCATCTCAAACACAGGACACTAGACATGAAATTAATGTTTTGCCCAGTAGAGACAATGTACTGTCCATACGACACAATTGATTGATACAATGTTGTTGCATGATAGCACAATATTGTGCCATGTGGACAGTACATTCTCTCTAGTGGAAAGTGTACAAAACATTAAGTTCATGTCTAGTGTCCTGTGTTTGTTTGTTTGTTTGTTTGTTTGTTTGTTTGAGATGAATCCCATCATATAATGCTGTTGCATCATAGATAAGCTTGCCTGGAGTACACACTCTAGGTAAACTTAAACTAGAGGTACAATAAACTAATTCACAATGACAAGGTCAAGAGGATTCACATGTAAATACATGATGTACCTACATTAAAATATATCTAATGGATCAGGTTCAGTTTAAGGCCACTAATAACAGAAGAAAATGAATAACAGAGCGTATGAAAATGAACTAACTCTAGAATGGAGCGTCTGTTTAAATCAAATGAACTAACTCGTCTGTTTAAATCAAATGAACTAACTCTAGAATGGAGCGTCTGTTTAAATCAAATGAACTAACTCTAGAATGGAGCGTCTTTTAAATAAAATGAACTAACTCTAGAATGGAGCGTCTTTTAAATAAAATGAACTAACTCTAGAATGGAGCGTCTTTTAAATAAAATGAACTAACTCTAGAATGGAGCGTCTGTTTAAATCAAATGAACTAACTCTAGAATGGAGCGTCTTTTAAATAAAATGAACTAACTCTAGAATGGAGCGTCTGTTTAAATAAAATGAACTAACTCTAGAATGGAGCGTCTGTTTAAATGAAATGAACTAACTCTAGAATGGAGCGTCTGTTTAAATGAAATGAACTAACTCTAGAATGGAGCGTCTGTTTAAATCAAATGAACTAACTCTAGAATGGAGCGTCTGTTTAAATAAAATGAACTAACTCTAGAATGGAGCGTCTGTTTAAATCAAATGAACTAACTCTAGAATGGAGCGTCTGTTTAAATGAAATGAACTAACTCTAGAATGGAGCGTCTGTTTAAATCAAATGAACTAACTCTAGAATGGAGCGTCTTTTAAATAAAATGAACTAACTCTAGAATGGAGCGTCTGTTTAAATGAAATGAACTAACTCTAGAATGGAGCGTCTGTTTAAATAAAATGAACTAACTCTAGAATGGAGCGTCTGTTTAAATCAAATGAACTAACTCTAGAATGGAGCGTCTGTTTAAATCAAATGAACTAACTCTAGAATGGAGCGTCTGTTTAAATCAAATGAACTAACTCTAGAATGGAGCGTCTGTCCATAAATACTTTTCCATCCTTTTCCGTGTGGGTTCTGAAATGAATAAAGAAGATGAAATCAACATGAGAAGATCAACCGCTACAGTCACTTTCATACAAACATCTACAGGGACCTTCATGGACATAGCAGGGAGTTGACCAGGAGAAACTGGGCCCAACCTCACACATAGATCCTAAACTGTGTGTTGTCATCCAAACAGTATGGTATAGTACAGTATAGTACATTATAGTACAGTATAGTACATTATAGTACATTATAGTACATTATAGTACAGTATAGTACATTATAGTACAGTATAGTACATTATAGTACAGTATAGTACATTATAGTACAGTATAGTACAGTGTAATGTAGTCTAGTGTAGTACAGTACAGTACAGCATTATCAAAACTGTCCTAACCTGTGTGAGTTTTCGTTGTTGTTAGTGGTGGTGACTGTCCCGTCTCTGGTGACATGGTTGTTGTTGACATGGTTGACGTGGTTGTTGCCATGGTGCTCATTCTGCGTAAATGTCTGGACAGATTCAGTCAGGGCCTTGTCTAGCAGGTCGCTAAGATGCCCCTGAATCTGGTCCAGCACCTTACTCTTTACTCGCTGCACAGGACACACACACACACACACACACACACACACACACACACACACACACACACACACACACACACACACACACACACACACACACACACACACACACACACACACACACACACACACACACAGCATAGGTTGAAAGATTGGTAGGTTGGCACATATAAACAGAGTCCTTTACTTTGCTTGATAAGTGGCATCTAAGTACAATAGAGACATCAGTGTACCGACCTCCACATGCCTCTTCCACTGTATCAGATCCTCAGCGTGCTTCTCCACTGCACACAGAAATAAACAGTTGTGGTAGCTAGCCTACTGTAATATCTATTACATACAGGATGTGACCAATCTGTGATGATGACGATGATGATGATGATATGGAGGATAGTGTGTTGCCTCTGTTGTTGACTAACTGCTCACCATGGTTAGTGACCTCTCCACTGGAGATAGAGCTATCGGTCTCTACAGCGTTGGGGTTGTTAATGTTTCGGTGCACCAATCTGGTGGCTGTCTCTGTGGCCGTGGTGTCTCCAAGTCTGTTGCTGTCTGTTGCCATGGCACCTCCGGGTCAAGACGCAGGGAAGGGTTCTGTATAGGTATTGCCCTGCTGGAGGAACCTGAAGGAGAAACCGATTAGAATCGAACACTTGTCTGGATGAAGACCTGCACCTGTTACAGACCCAACCCATTGACTATAAAATCCTATAGCTTTTGAAGTGTATTACACAAATATAGACACACTTGTATTTGTAGCCCCCGAATCTTGTGAAAATAAAAAGTGAAAAACCCTTATCTAAAGCATAAATAACCAGAAAGAGAAGATGGCTGTCTTATAAAGATATAGGGAAACGTCCTTTGGGATCCTATATCTAGCAGTTCTGTACTGTAGTAATCAACATTTTAAAATGAATAGATTTTGTAGACAGTTTAATTATTTCGACCTCCCCCACTGTTCGTTGTAAGGGGAAGTGTCAACTCTAATATAGCCTTTTACCTATAAAGGTATCTTAGCAACTGGATTAATTTAGCTGTTGTAATGCTTCTTCTACACATTTTTCCATTGAGCTGCAATTTTTTTTGGGGGGGGGGGTGGGGGGGGCCTTATTTGGCATGTAGAGGAGAGACAATTTTGTAGTTTTAAAGCTAATGTGCTCTGAACGGCAATTTATTTTTTCTTTTGCAAATTTTTTTATCGGTCTAGCTTTTATTTGATTGTTATTTCTCAAAGATGGTATTATTAAACATATACAGTATATATATAGTTCAATACTATTAAAACATATACAGTATATATATATATATATATATATATATATATATATATAGTTCAATACTGTTAAAACATATACAGTATATATATATATATATATATATATATATATATATATATATATAGTTCAATACTATTAAAACATATACAGTATATATATATACATTATATATGTATATATATATATATATATATATATATATATATATATATATATATATATATATAGTTCAATATTATTAAAACATATACAGTATATATATATAGTTCAATATTATTAAAACATATACAGTATATATATATATATATATATATATATATATATATATATATATATATATATATATATATATATATATATAGTTCAATACTATTAAAACATATACAGTATATATATACATATATATGTAGTTCAATACTATTAAAACATATACAGTATATATATATATATGTATATATATGTATATGTGTATATATATATATATATATATATATATATATATATACATATATATATATATATACATATATATACATATATATATATATATATATATATATATATGTATATATATATATTCTGTATGCTTTCTATCTGGTGTTGATCGTAAGTTAACACTGAAGCTGTCCTTCCATCACAAAAACAACCTTTAGACGGCCCTGTAATTAGCCCCAATGAATTTCCTCCATGTTAAAACCTGTTGAGTGTAGGGGGCAGTATTTTGATGTTTGGATGAAAAACGTACCCAAATGAAATGGCCTATTTCTCAGGCCCAAAATCTAGAATATGCATATAATTGTCAGACTAGGATAGACAACACTCTAAAGTTTCCAAAACTGTCAAAATATTGTCTGTGAGTATAACAGAACTGATATTGCAGGCGAAAACCTGAAGAAAATCCAACAAGGAAGTGCCTAAGAGAAACAAATGTTCCTGTTCCATTGCATGCCTTCCCTCCATTTAAAGGGATATCAACCAGATTATTTTCTCTATGGCTTCCACATGGTGTCAACAGTAGTTTAGACATAGTTTCAGGCTTTTATTCTGAAAAATTTGCGAGAAAGACACATTGCGTCAGTGGATGGCTGGGTGCCAGCAGAGTTTTGCATGCGCAACAGCATTTTCTCTCTCTCCCATTGAAAAAGCTACGGTCCGGTTGAAATATTATAGATTATTTATTGTAAAAACAACCTGAGGATTGATTATAAAAAACGTTTGACATGTTTCCAAAGTACTTTATGGATGCGCTTTGGAATTTTCAACTGCCCCGTCGTGACCGCTCGAGCCTGTGGATTTCTGAACAAAACACGCCAACCAAATGGAGGTATTTTGTATATAAAAATAATCTTTATGGAACAAAAGGAACATTTATTGTGTAACTGGGAGTCTCGTGAGTGCAAACATCCGAAGATCATCAAAGGTAAGCGATTCATTTTATTGTTTTTCTGGCTTTCGGGACCAATCTACTTTGCTGCTAGCTGTTTGTAATGTTTTGTCTGCTGAGAGAGATGTCCTAACATAAACGCTTGGTTTGCTTTAGCTGTAAAGCTTTTTTGAAATCTGACACGCCAGGTGGATTAACAACAAGCTAAGCTGTTGCACTTGGGATTTGTGATTTCATTGTGATTTCATGAAAATTAAATATTTTTAGTAATTTAATTTGAATTTGGCGCTCTGCAATTCAGCGGATGTTGACGAAAATGATCCCGCTACCGGGATGGGTGCGCCAAGAGGAGGGAAAAAAGACATGTTGGCAATGAAGCCATTTATCTACTTCCCCAGAGTCAGATGAACAGCAACAGCTAACGCTATTATTAAGTATTGGCTCCTGAAACTACTGTCATGATTGTCCTGATCAGGTCAGATTACAGGAGACAAAACCCTACAGATTATCTCTCAACCCCAACAGAGGAGTTTTATGACCCCTCACGCCCCTGGTAAATCTCAGGCCGCAGATAAATTCCTTTGTCCTGTTACTATGGAGAACCAGCCTCAGAACATTAAACATGAAATAAAGAGACTTTGGAACAATGGTTTCCGTCAGCCACAATGGTGGTCATGACGATAGATGGAATATGAAAATGTATGTCATTTTTGTTTTGTTATTCAAAGTTAATAGATGATGTTATTACGAAAACATTGTAATGTGAAGAGTTTTCCTAGTATATGTTTGATGTTTATACATTGTACGTTGTATGGGAAATATCCAAATCAAAGAGAATGTTTTGGGGAAGATGAAATGTTAAGTTAGTTGTCTAAAATTGGATTTGAATAAAATCTAGACCTTGCCTCATTATTAACTTGGTACGCCCAGAGAATTGCCCTAAAGGCGGTTACGCCCACTTCTGACCCAAGGGTATAAAACCTGTGAGTATAGAATTTACAGGAGGACTACGTGACCCCAGCTGCAGCAGGGTCTGAAAAGTCAACGAACACAGAACGCAACGCAAGTTTGAGTACAAAGAAATCCTTTTCTACCCAAGCTACGGATGAGTAGCTGTCTCTAAGCGGGTGAATTCAAGTCGAACCACCTAGCCTCCATCTCCCATCGAATCGTGGTATCTAAAGGGTTTCATTCCTATGCTGTGAGCTCTGAGCTACAGAGCTGTCTGTCCTCAGAAGACCCCTTCCAGAGCAAAGGGTGAGGGAACAGACTCCTAAGCCAAAAGGACACTGACATCGGGAGGACGATCAGAGAGGTGCGCCGGAGTAGCGCGTCGTCGAACAGCTGAAGGCCTACGCAGAGAATCCTCAGAGATCATCCCCACGTAATTACATCATTATATTCTGACCCATAAGAGCGGCAGTTTGGGGCAAGGCTAGGGTTAGAATAAGCATAGCTGACAAATTCACCCAAATGTATATTTCTCTCGTGTACTTTCTGTTTTTCTCTCTCTTTTGAAATCTTCATTGTGGGTAACACGCGCCATAGTGTGTTGGCCCGTTCTAATCAAAAGCCTATAATGTGTTTTGTCTATGTGTATCTTTTATCATCATTTTAGCTTTTTAGTAAATAAACATTCAACTAAGATTGGTGTGGTACGAACTCATTGGTGAGACCCGGCTCCGTGCAGATTCACGGGCTATACGACATTCAGAACGAGACTGTAGAGGTAACTGGTTAATTAGCGGCTGTTGTAAAATCGATATTCTGATATTCTTTAAGTTCGTTTGGGAAATAGAAACTCAATAAAAACTAGTTTTCCCATGGTGCCCCAGGTTAATGAGTTAACAGGTTAATGAGTTAACAGGTTAATGAGTTAACAGGTTAATGAGTTAACAGGTTAATGAGTTAATAGGTTAATGAGTTAATAGGTTAATGAGTTAACAGGTTAATGAGTTAACAGGTTAATGAGTTAATAGGTTAATGAGTTAATAGGTTAATGAGTTAACAGGTTAATGAGTTAACAGGTTAATGAGTTAATAGGTTAATGAGTTAATAGGTTAATGAGTTAACAGGTTAATGAGTTAACAGGTTAATGAGTTAACAGGTTAATGAGTTAATAGGCTAATGAGTTAACAGGTTAATGAGTTAACAGGTTAATGAGTTAACAGGTTAATGAGTTAATAATTGGTTAACAGGTTAATGAGTTAATAGGCTAATGAGTTAATAGGCTAATGAGTTAATAGGTTAATGAGTTAACAGGTTAATGAGTTAATAGGTTAATGAGTTAACAGGTTAATGAGTTAATAGGTTAATGAGTTAATAGGTTAATGAGTTAACAGGTTAATGAGTTAACAGGTTAATGAGTTAATAATTGGTTAACAGGTTAATGAGTTAATAGGCTAATGAGTTAATAGGCTAATGAGTTAATAGGTTAATGAGTTAACAGGTTAATGAGTTAATAGGTTAATGAGTTAACAGGTTAATGAGTTAATAGGTTAATGAGTTAATAGGTTAATGAGTTAACAGGTTAATGAGTTAATAGGTTAATGAGTTAATAGGTTAATGAGTTAATAGGTTAATGAGTTAACAGGTTAATGAGTTAACAGGTTAATGAGTTAATAGGTTAATGAGTTAATAGGTTCATGAGTTAACAGGTTAATGAGTTAACAGGTTAATGAGTTAATAGGTTAATGAGTTAATAGGTTAATGAGTTAACAGGTTAATGAGTTAATAGGTTAATGAGTTAACAGGTTAATGAGTTAATAGGTTAATGAGTTAACAGGTTAATGAGTTAATAATTGGTTAACAGGTTAATTAGTTAATAATTGGTTAACATGTTAATGAGTTAATAATTGTTTAACAGGTTAATGAGTTAATAATGAGTTAACAGGTTAATGAGTTAATAATTGCTTGATTCAGTTAATCACGCAATTAGAAACTTTAACCATTCGATGAACAACAGTCGTCCCATTAACTAATACCACGTCACGACACTGCCTCTAACTTCCTTCATACTGGACGCAGAGACATAAAAGTGCATCCACAATGGTATTCTGTTGTAGCTAGTGATATTCATAAAATAATATATTTTTCACATCAAAAAATCCCAAACTAATATTTTTCCACAAAAAACTAAATTAAAAATACCCCCCCCCCCCAAAAAAAAAACATTTGCAGACCCCCTGCAGTAACTCTGCGGACCCATAGGGAGATGGTAGAGGACAGATTCAGAGTTTTTTTTTTCAGAGGGATCGTGCTCCTCATCCCTTTCCATTGACTCCCTGTACTGTCTGTACTATCTTTATGGGGGACTGGACTTAGTTGAGCTCTGTCTTAAGATATGATGATCAGCCTCTGCAGGACAGTAGGGGAGAAAGATAAAGAGGGTCTGCCATGGCCAATAGTAACCTCAGTTTCACTCTCTGTGTTAGAGCCGATTTGGACATATTTGTATAAAAGACTGAACATATGGAGCTCCATGTATATTTGTGTAAATATATTAAATATTTATGTAAATGATGAAATATTAGGGACCTACCTTTATGATGTATCTGATTGAGATATATTCATTTGTTGTTAGTGTAACTCAGTTTTTGCCCCCCCCCCCCCCCTCTTGCCTATTCATTGTATTGTGGTTAGTGTGTTAGGATAAAGGCAGGAAGTTGGGCCTTCGGGAGAAGGAGTCTTTGCTAGATGCGGGAGCGGTATAGTTTTTTGACCATACAGACATACAGACAGGTCATAATATGTATCTTCCATATCAAGTATTCTATGCTTTAAGTTGATTGGAGAATCATTTATTTGTTAGATATAAGAAGAATAAACATTTTTGTTGCGCCATATCCCTGGATGTCATTGAATGTTTGGCGGTTTGGAAACCTTGAGTGTGGACTGTATGCGTACCAAACAACCCCGCTTCAGGCTTGGGCAGTGGCTGTGGTAAAGAGGAAAGGAAGCCACTACACTCTATCTCTCTGTTTCTGTCACTATCGGGGGAAAGATATGTTGTCCTGACCAACAGTAACCTCATCGTTCCTTATCCTTCCATTTCTGTTGACCCATTAACTCCCTGTACGGTATGTTCTTGGAAGGGTTTGATTTGTAAATAGCACATGAGCTCTGTCTAAAGATACGCTGACGACAGGATTGGAAGAGAGAGATGGTGAACAACCTGTCCATTGTCACCCCAACGGCCCACGGGACAAAAACAAGCCACATTACCCTGACAAGTAGTAGCACACGTTTGTTTATCTGTAGTGTTTGATCAGTGTCAGAGTTTACTAGAGGTTATCATCTCTTGTGTGTTTCCTGTTTTCATTCTCTCATTCCCTCTCTCTCTCCCTCCCTCCCTCCCTCCCTCCCTCCCTCCCTCCCTCCCTCCCTCCCTCCCTCCCTCCCTCATTCCCAATGTCTCTCTCTCTCATTTACGCAATGATTATTTTCATGTGAGTAGAGGCTGTTCTTTCATTTTGAACTAATGACAGAATTTGCTGGTACTGTATCATTGTAAAGGTCGAAGACGTTAGAGTCCAAGGGTTCTATTCAGTCTGTATCGCTGAAGTGTTACACATTCCGCGATAAAAACGTGAAGGTAATTTACAGTTGTGCCAACATAAGCAGCGTTTACCGTGAAGGTAGGCTCCGCTAAAGCGGGAACATTGCCTTTTAAATGTCAATCTCGCTGTAAAACTGAACTTCTGCTATGCAGATTGAATATAGTGTGAAGTAGAAGACAGCAATGGAACATGCTTATGGTCATGTGGAAATTAAATGAAGAGGAGTGTTTAACTCTCTGAATATTCTGTGCTTGTTGAGTCAATGCTCAGTTGAGTTGAGTCAAGTCCATGCCCAGTTGAGTTGAGTCAAGTCAATGCCCAGTTGAGTTGAGTCAAGTCAATGCCCAGTTGAGTTGAGTCAAGTCAATGCCCAGTTGAGTTGAGTCAAGTCAATGCCCAGTTGAGTTGAGTCAAGTCAATGCCCAGTTGAGTCGAGTCGAGTCAATGCCCAGTTGAGTCAAGTCAATGCCCTTCTCTGGTTGAACTCAAACTACCATCAGATTGTAGCAAATCGTACCGCTAAAACCTTGGCCATCTCCGTCCCTCACCATAGAGTACTGAATCTTGGCCATCTCTGTGCCTCACCATAGAGTACTGAATCTTGGCCATCTCCGTCCCTCACCATAGAGTACTGAATCTTGGCCATCTACGTCCCTCACCATAGAGTACTGAATCTTGGCCATCTCCGTCCCTCACCATAAAGTACTGAAGTTTTGGCCATCTCCGTCCCTCACCATAGAGTACTGAAGCCATCTCCGTCCCTCACCATAGAGTACTGAATCTTGGCCATCTCCGTCATAGAGTACTGAAGGCCAACGTCCTGTTATAGCTTTATGTTATTAGATTATCTACCAGAGCTGGAAATGAATAAATGACTCAGCAATTGACATTACCAAGCACCCTGTACCTGCTTCCCTGTTTCTCAGTGGTCCTTTCACATACATAGAAGATATAGAATGAGATCTGTGATCTCTAAATTCATCTCTGATCTCTAAGGTCATCTCTGATCTCTGTGATCTCTAAATTCATCTCTGATCTCTGTGATCTCTAAGGCCATATAAAATCTCTGTGATTTCTAAGGTCATCTCTGATCTCTGTGACCTCTAAGGTAATCTCTGATCTCTGTGATCTCTAAGGTCATCTCCGATCTCGGTGATCTCTAAGGTCATTTCCGATCTCTGTGATGTCTAAGGTCATCTCTGATCTCTGTGATCTCTAAGGTCATTTCTGATCTCTGTGATCTCTAAGGCCATATCTAATCTCTGTGATTTCTAAGGTCATCTCTGATATATCTGATCTCGAAGGTCATCTCTGATCTCTAAGGTCATCTCTGATCTCTCTGATCTCTAAGGTCATCTCTGATCTATGTGATCTCTAAGGTCATCTCTGATCTCTAAAGTCATCTCTGATCTCTAAGGTCATCTCTGATCTATGTGATCTCTAAGGCCATCTCTGATCTCTAAGGTCATCTCTGATCTATGTGATCTCTAAGGTAATCTCTGATCTCTAAGGTCATCTCTGATCTATGTGATCTCTAAGGTCATCTCTGATCTCTAAGGTCATCTCTGATCTCAAAGGTCATCTTTGATCTCTAAAGGTCATCTCTGATCTCTAAAGGTCATCATTTGATCTCTAAAGTCATCTCTATGTGATCTCTAAAGTCATCTCTGATCTCTAAGGTCATCTCTGATCTCTAAAGTCATCTCTGATCTCTAGGTCACAGGTAATCTCATCTCTGATCTCTAAGGTCATCTCTGATCTCTAAAGTCATCTCTGATCTCTAAAGTCATCTCTGATCTCTAAAGTATGTGATTCTCTAAAGTAATCTCATCTCTGTAATATCTAAGGTCATCTCTGATCTCTAAAGTCATCTCTGATCTCTAAGGTAATCTCTGACTAAGGTCATTCTGATCTCTAAAGTAATCTCTGATCTCTAAAGTCATCTCTGATCTCTAAAGTAAGTCATCTCTGATCTCTAAAGTAATCTCTGATCTCTAAAGTAATCTCTGATCTCTAAAGTAATCTCTGATCTCTAAAGTCATCTCTGATCTCTAAAGTCATCTCTGATCTCTAAAGTCATCTCTGATCTCTAAAGTCATCTCTGATCGAGCTAAAACCCAGTCGGGGTTTTCCACCAAAGCCATCTATAAATATACTTTAAATAATAATATACACTGGGGTCACAGCCAAATAAACATAGCTCTAGATACTGTAAAGAACATACATTATATTGGGATCAGTTTGTAATCACATTGTAGGTTACTCACAGTGTTCTGGTCTCAGGCTCAGGTCTCCCCTCACACAGACGGGCTCCAGGGAGTGATCCTCAGGGAGAAGCAGTGTCGCTGAGTGTCTCACTGGTGTGTGTGAGTGTGTGTGAACTGTGTCCCTCTCTTACATCAGCTGAAAGATTGATCTTTGCCCGGCTTGGCTGAGGTCCTACCATTCTCCTGTAGTCACCTGGCTGGCTGGCTGGCTGACTAGTATATCTAGACCAGAGATGTATAAGGGTCCATAGTGAGTCCTTCTGTCCATTGGTGTGTGTGTGTGTGTGTGTGTGTGTGTGTGTGTGTGTGTGTGTGTGTGTGTGTGTGTATGTGCGTGTGTATGTGTGTGTGTGTGTGTGTGTGTGAGTGAGTGTATGTGTGTGTGTGTGTGTGTGTGTGTATGTGTGTATATGTGTGTGTGTGTGTGTGTATGTATATGTGTGTGTATGTGTGTGTATATGTGTGTGTGTGTATATGTGTGTATATGTGTGTGTGTGTATGTGTGTGTATATGTGTGTATATGTGTGTGTGTGTGTGTATGTGTATGTGTGTGTGTGTGTGTGTGTGTGTGTGTGTGTGTGTGTGTGTGTGTGTGTGTGTGTGTGTGTGTGTGTGTGTGTGTGTGTATGTGTGTGTATGTGTGTGTGTGTGTTCGCAGGAAGATGACTGGACATGTTTTTACAGTACTAAGGAATTATCATCCCATGTATTTTCCCCTCTATCTGTTTCTGCTGTCGTGTCTTTGACCCCGTTGTTATGGCTCCTTTAATGATCCATTAATGACCTTTTTTTAATCTTTATTTTCTCCTAGCTCTAGATTCCATGGAGAACTATTCTACTATTATCTATTCTGATCAGTGTTCTATTCTTATATATTGGCAATGAAATGGTTGATGAGCCGTTACATTGTAACTTTAATTAACATGAGCCGTTACATTGTAACTTTAATTAACATGAGCCGTTACATTGTAACTTTAATTAACATGAGCCGTTACATTGTAACTTTAATTAACATGAGCCGTTACATTGTAACTTTAATTAACATGAGTCGTTACATTGTAACTTTAATTAACATGAGCCGTTACATTGTAACTTTAATTAACATGAGCCGTTACATTGTAACTTTAATTAACATGAGCCGTTACATTGTAACTTTAATTAACACAAATCTGTTTCTTCTTCTCTACGTGATGGTATATCCTACAGCTTAAAAAAAAAAAACACAACGCTATTTGTAGTAATAAAACACAGAGGCCTGACTGTCGTGATACGCATCATCTTTATTGTGAGACTGTCATTATAATAACATGTTTGTTGTTTCTCAGCAGCTACAGGCATGTACTGCATGCACTATCCAGCACACTACAAACAAACAAAGGCTCGTATATTGATACAATGTTGTCTTTTTTCTTTAGTTTATTACGACTGTACACTGTATCTTAGAATAATACCGCAATGTACTACAGTCCCCATAATGCATCAAGGATAGGACTAGAACATCTTCGGATTGGTTACAAATCAGACAACAGACAGACAGAGACAGACTAACACAACATCATCATCCTCAACATCATCTTCGTCATCATCATCGTCATCATCCTCAACATCATCAACATCATCAACATCATCATCATCATCATCCCACAGACCTATAGTGCAGAGATCCCAGCCACCGTCTATGTGTAGTCATGGATACCAAAGGAAGCTTCCCCAAATATTTGACCAATAGAAACATTTAAATGTATCTTTCGTCTCTCTCTGTGTTTTCATCATTTTTCGTCAATTGGCTAGTGGCTGAATCTCTGAGCGAGTGGAACAGCGCCCCTCTGTGTAGTCCATGTATCTGACGCTGTCTGGAAATAAACGGTATGAAGTGTGGCGGCCATAGCATTTGACTGATTGATGCCAGCAAGCATAATGGCCTTCCTTGATAAATAAAAATACATTAAATAATTAGCCTATCAGCATTAAGCTGAGCTCAACTGTGGGATGTCCTGATGCAGCAACCCCCCCCCCCCCCCCCCCCCCGTAGCTAGCTTGCTAAATCATCCCTTTCCTAGGCCATGGATGGAGATGGGGATTTGGACTTGTGGTTTTGACTTAATTCTCTCTACAGGCCAATGATTATGATGGCGTGAATTAATATATTGTACCACTGGCCTTAATGTAGCCTAGAAGGCTCACATTAACTAACTAGTTAACTAGCTAACTAAGCTGGCTCATTGTTGCCCATGCGAGGAAGTTAGGCTACCTAGCTAGAATGCTTGCTAGCCTATGAAAACAACAACGTAAAGAGTACTGTATGACAGAGCCATTGACTGTTTTGCCAACATGTAAGAGAGGAGGATGGCATTGGAGTTCAACTAAGCATATATAGCCTTGTTGATTTGATGTGAATGTTTAATTTGAAATGGTGCTGTAACAGCGGTGTCAATACTCTCGTCGTCTTTGTGCTGACTTGCGGTAACTCAGTGGTTCTAAATCAGTAGTTGTTTAGTAAAACTATCGAAAACATTAACTTGTTGGACCATGTTCCAGGTCATGTAACTGTTTGTTACATGCAATATTTGCTTTGTGGACTTCACAGGACAGATGTTGCTGTCCAGTTTTTGTGATGAAACAAACATACAATACCAGTCAAAAGTTTGGACACAGCTACTTATTCAAAGTTTTTTTTTTAAATTTATTTTTTATAAACTTTTCTACATTGTAGAATAATAGTGAAGACATCAACACTATTAAATAACACATATGGAATCATGTAGTAACCAGAAAAGCGTTAAACAAATCAAAATATATGTTATATTTGAGATTCTTCAAAGTAGCCACCCTTTGCCTTGATATCAGCTTTGCACACTCGTGGCATTCTCTCAACCAGTTTCATGAGGTAGTCACTTGGAATGCATTTCAATTAACAGGTGTGCCTTGTTAAAAGTTAAATAGTGGAATTTATTTCCATCTTAATGCCTTTGAGCCAATCAGATGTGTTGTTAGAAGGTAGGGGGTGTATACAGAAGATAGCCCTATTTGGTAAAATACCGAGTCCATATTAACAGCTCAAATAAGCAAAGAGAAATGACAGTCCGTCATTGCTTTAAGACATGAAGTCAATGCGGAGGAACATTTCAAGAACTTTAAAAGTTTCTTCAAGTGCAGACACAAAAAACATCAAGCGCTATGATGAAACTGGCTCTCATGAGGACCGCCACAGGAATGGAACACCCAGAGTTACCTTTGCTGCAGAGGATAAGTTCATTAGAGTTTCCAGCCTCAGCAATTTGCTTCACAAATCTCAACATCAACTGTTCTGAGGAAACTGAGTGAATCAGGCCTTCATGATCGAATTGCTGCAAAGAAACCACTACTAAAGGACACCAATAATAAGAAGAGACTTGCTTGGGCCAAGAAACATGAGCAATAGACCGGTGGAAATCTGTCCTTTGGTCTGATGAGTCCAATTTTTTTTTATTTTCCCCCAACCGCCGTGTCTTTGTTAGATGCGGTGTGGGTGAACGGATGATCTCTGCATGTTTATTTCCCACCGTGAAGCATGGAGGAGGAGGTGGTGTGGGTGAACGGATGATCTCTGCATGTTTATTTCCCACCGTGAAGCATGGAGGAGGAGGTGGTGTGGGTGAACGGATGATCTCTGCATGTTTATTTCCCACCGTGAAGCATGGAGGAGGAGGTGGTGTGCGTGAACGGATGATCTCTGCATGTTTATTTCCCACCGTGAAGCATGGAGGAGGAGGTGGTGTGGGTGAACGGATGATCTCGGCATGTTTATTTCCCACTGTGAAGCATGGAGGAGGAGGTGTTATGATGTGGGGGTGATTTGCTGGTGACACTGTCAGTGATTTATTTAGAATTCAAGGCGCACTTAACTAGCATGGCTACCACAGCATTCTGCAGCGATACGCCATCCCATCTGGTCTGTGCTTAATGGGACTATCATTTGTTTTTCAACAGGACAATGACCCAACACACCTCCAGGCTGTGTAAGGGCTATTTGACCAAGAAGGAGAGTGATGGAGTGCTGCATCAGATGACCTGGCCTCCACAATCAACCGACCTCAACCCAATTGAGATGGTTTGGGATGAGTTGGACCGCAGAGTGAAGGAAAAGCAGACAACAAATGCTCAGCATATGTGGGAACTCCTTTAAGACTTTTGGAAAAGCATTCCAGGTGAAGTTGATTGAGAGAATGCCAAGAGTGTTTAAAGCTGCCATCAAGGCAAAAGGTGGCTACTTTGAAGAATCTCAAATATAAACTATATTTTGATTTGTTTAACACTTTTTGGTTACTACATTATTTCACATGCGTTATTTCATAGTTTTGATGTAGTCACTATTATTCTACAATGTAGAAAATAGTCAAACAAATAAAGAAAAACCCTTGAATGAGAAGGTGTGTCCAAACTTTTGACTGGTACTGCATGTTCAGACCAATTTATTCGGCCACTGTGAGACAGTTATCTTTTTGTTGTCACGGTCTTATTGTATATCACGGTGGCGTATGAACTAATGAGAATAGAGAAATTATCACAATATAGGTTTTAATATGGATTTTTGACGGGCTCAGCTTGTCCAGTGATTTTACCCACACGCTGCTAGTGCTATCTATAGGCTGTTGATTTCAAATGGTAGAGGAGAGCAAACAAAAATAAGTTGTTTACACAAGGTAAAGCGCACAATGCATTGTTGTTCAGCCTCATGGCAGTTTATAGGGGGTGTTGGTTTTGTATACAGGGTTCAGAGGAGTCACAGAGCAAGAGAGAATGGACCTGGTAGTTACGACCCTGGTGGTTACGACCCTGGTGGTTACAACCCTGGTAGTTACGACCTTGGTGGTTACGACCCTGGTGGTTACGACCTTGGTAGTTACAACCCTGGTGGTTACGACCCTGGTAGTTACGACCTTGGTAGTTACGACCCTGGTGGTTACGACCCTGGTAGTTACGACCTTGGTGGTTACGACCCTGGTGGTTACGACCTTGGTGGTTACGACCCTGGTGGTTACGACCCTGGTAGTTACGACCCTGGTTGTTACGACCCTGGTGGTTACGACCCTGGTAGTTACAACCCTGGTGGTTACGACCCTGGTAGTTACAACCCTGGTGGTTACGACCCTGGTAGTTACAACCCTGGTGGCTATGACCCTGGTTGTTACAACCCTGGTGGTTACGACCCTGGTAGTTACAACCCTGGTGGTTACGACCCTGGTAGTTACAACCCTGGTGGTTACGACCCTGGTAGTTACAACCCTGCTGATTACGATCCTGGTAGTTACAACTCTGGTGGTTACGACCCTGGTGGTTACGATCCTGGTAGTTACGACCCTGGTTGTTACAACCCTGGTAGTTACGGCCCTGGTAGTTACAACCCTGGTGGTTACGACCCTGGTAGTTATGACCCTGGTAGTTACGACCCTGGTGGTTACGACCCTGGTAGTTACGACCCTGGTGGTTACGACCCTGGTAGTTATAACCCTGGTTGTTACGACCCTGGTAGTTACAACCCTGGTGGTTACAACCCTGGTAGTTACGACCCTGGTAGTTACGACCCTGGTGGTTACGACCCTGGTAGTTATAACCCTGGTTGTTACGACCCTGGTAGTTACAACCCTGGTGGTTACAACCCTGGTAGTTACGACCCTGGTAGTTACAACCCTGGTGGTTACGACCCTGGTAGTTATGACCCTGGTAGTTACGACCCTGGTGGTCACGACCCTGGTGGTTACGACCCTGGTAGTTATAACCCTGGTAGTTACGACCCTGGTGGTTACGACCCTGGTGGTTACGACCCTGGTGGTTACGAACCTGGTGGTTACGACCCTGGTAGTTATGACCCTGGTGGTTACGACCCTGCTGGTTACGACCCTGCTGGTTACGACCCTGGTTGTTACGACCCTGCTGGTTACGACCCTGGTGGTTACGACCCTGGTGGTTACGACCCTGGTGGTTACGACCCCGGTGGTTGTAAACACAGGAAATAAAACAAATATTCAAAACTCCTTGCACACAGAACACCCAGATGGTGATGGTGACATAACTGAGTAGAACAACCCTTCAACATCAGACTGGCAACATTACCTTCTCCCTGGTAGTTCAAGCCCTAACATACACACGCACACGTGAAGCCTTCCCTGTCCCTCTCGTCTTGACTGGCTGATCAGAAGGGATCTCACTGGGAGGCAGTAATTCTGTGTGTCTGTGTGTGGGTGTGATCAGGAGTTGGTTTGGGAGAAAGTTCAGATGGATAGTCTCCGATACCTGTACCTCTGTGTTTTAAGAATGGCAGGTTTACACATGCCATGTATTCTGTTTCTATGTTTCTCTGTTTCTCACTACCAGGTCTGCAACTAAAGTGTCTTCTGATATATCCAGAAGTATTCAACAGTAATACAAACATTTAGTTGATAAATGGTACATGACAAATACATTATCCATGTGCAAATCAGAGGTAAACATATATATAACATTATATAGAACATTAACAACAAAAACACAACTTACATTAAATAATACATATATTTAAAATACACAAAATAAAAAATAAAATAAATAAATAAAAATGGAAATAAACTGTATAAAAAAAGTTGCGATGTGAGATGTGAGATGAATGTAACTGACCACTGGACAGACGACAACAGAACAGACACATTGAGATGAACGTAACTGACCACTGGACAGACGACAACAGAACAGACACATTGAGATGAACGTAACTGACCACTGGACAGACGACAAAAGAACAGACACATTGAGATGAACGTAACTGACCACTGGACAGACGACAACAGAACAGACACATTGAGATGAATGTAACTGACCCCTGGACAGACGACAACAGAACAGACACATTGAGATGAATGTAACTGACCCCTGGACAGACGACAACAGAACAGACACATTGAGATGAACGTAACTGACCACTGGACAGACGACAAAAGAACAGACACATTGAGATGAACGTAACTGACCACTGGACAGACGACAACAGAACAGACACATTGAGATGAATGTAACTGACCACTGGACAGACGACAACAGAACAGACACATTGAGATGAACGTAACTGACCCCTGGACAGATGACAACAGAACAGACACATTGAGATGAATGTAACTGACCACTGGACAGACGACAACAGAACAGACACATTGAGATGAATGTAACTGACCACTGGACAGACGACAACAGAACAGACACATTGAGATGAATGTAACTGACCACTGGACAGACGACAACAGAACAGACACATTGAGATGAAGGTATATAGAATTGAGGTGAATGTATTTGGATTTGAGATGAAGGTATATAGAATTGAGTTGAATGTATATAGAATTGAGTTGAAGGTATATAGAATTGAGCTGAAGGTATATAGAACCTGCCAACCCATGTAGATACAGTCAGACCTGGTTTCAAATACTATTTGAAATCTTTTAATGATTTATTTTCATTCGCATCAAGGTCATCATACCAGGCACACTGGACCCACTTCAGTTTGCCTACAGCTCCAATAGAAGCACAACAGATGACCGTTTCCATCGCTATTCACACGGACCTAACCCATCTGGACAAGAGGAACCCCTACGTGAGAATGCTGTTCACTGACTGCAGTGCAGCCTTCAAACACTATAGTTCCCTCCAAGCTCGACACCAAACTCAGAGCCCTGGGTCCGGACACTACCTTCTGAAACTGGATCCTGGACTTCCTGACGGGCAGACCACATGCTGTGAGGATTGGCAACGACACCTCCGGCACACTGACTCTTAACACAGGGCCCCCCCCCAGGAGTGTGTCGATCCACAAGTTCCTCAGCGTCCACATCACAGAGGACATGACATGGATCAACAACAAGACAGTCAAGACAGCGTAACAGTGTCTCTACTTCCTAAGGCGGCCGTAGAAATTCGGCGTGCCACCCGGGGTCGTCTCCAAATATTACCGTTGCACCATCGAGAGTGTCCTGACCGGTTGCATGACGGCCCGGTTACGGGAATTGTTCCGTTCACGACCGAAAGGCCCTCCAGCGGGTGGAGAAGACGGCCCAGTCCATCTCTGGGATTGTGCTCCCACCCATTCTACTTGAAACGGTGCCCAAAGAAGTCCCGTAGCATCATCAAGGACCCCAAACACCCCAACATGAGGTCACTTCCTGCCATGAGCTGTTCATTCCCTTACCGTCAGAGCATGATGTCTGATACCAACAGGCTCAGAGACAGTTTATATCTACAAGCCATCAGACTGCTGAACACTTGAACTGGACTGACCACCTGCACTGACTCTCAGCACACACACACACACACACACACACACACACACACACACACACACACACACACACACACACACACACACACACACACACACGCTACACACATCACAACTGTTGCTACCAGACTAAATACTGCACATTCCAAACACTTGTCCCCCCCCCACCCCCCCCACCCCCCTTCCGCAAAACACACGTGAATATTGGACTATAAATGGTCCCTTCCTGTATTATACTGATGCTAAAATGTTTATTCTACTGAGCCATTTACTACATGTTTGTATTATTGTATTGTGTATTATTGTTGTTGTCGAGAAGGCACCTGCAAGTCCGTATTTCATTGGATGGTGTAACTACCATGTATATCCTGTATATACGACCAATAACACATGAAACTAGTGTTTTCTCTGGTCTACCTGGGAGTGCCAGATGGGTGGGGTTTGAACATTTGTAATTCTTCTATTGGTTCCATTCTGCCAGGACAAGCTCAATCAAGCCCAGCTAAAGTATTTAGAAGATTTCAAGTAGTATTTGAACCCATGTCTGGATACAGTAGTACAATGTGTTACAGCTCCCAAATATCCCTTTCTCTCTCTCTGTGTACAGATCGATGCATAGAAAAGCACTGAAAAAAAAATATAACTCCTGATTTTTTTATTTTTTTTGCCAGACTTTTCCTAGTTCTCAGACACTAGTAGTTTGCTCTCATATCAGATAACCTATTTGATGTATAGCATGAGTTACTGCATTAAAGTTATCACACATTAAAGCATACATTACTCTGAAAGCCAGCCGTGAAGTAGCCTGGTCCCAGTTTGTGCTTCCACCTACTCCATCTACTCCATCCATCCATTCCATAAGGAGTTGGCAAGAGAGCCCGAAACAGCCTGGCACCCAGGCTAGCCTTGAAGAGCTCGGTTGAAGCGTCCGCATACAACAGACATGCTTGTCTGCGTCTGACTGTAGCAGCTGTTATTCTATAGTCAGGGTAATGTACACACATCCAAGTACAACACAGAGCCTGCTGTAGGAAGTTTGAGGATGACCTATAAAACCCTAACTCATCTACTGACTGTATATCAGCTATTAACTGAGTATGATGCTGATGTACGTTTCATCTGAGGTTCTGAGTCATGACATTTAAACCACTGCTAACAGCATAGGGGGTTGTGATATGCCCCCCTACCTACAATACTCTGTCCACTAAATCTAGACCTGAGCAGAGACATATCTACAAATATGTAAATATATATCTCAGAGCCTGACAACACGACAGGACATACTGGAAGCAGGAGAAGAAGTCACCTGTTGTCTCTATAGTGAGGACATCGGGGTTGGGGTCAATTTCATTTCATTTCAGTCAATTCGGGAAGGTAACAGGAACTTTCAACTTTGAATTTAAATGGAATTGATCCTAACCCTTATTAAGGAGGTGAAAGAAACAGCTGTCTGATATGTTAACCAGCTCAGAGAGCAGCTAGGACCACTACACAACCACTAGAACACCAGTCATATAGTAAAAGTCCCAGGCTGTCACTGTAAATAAGAATTTGTTCTTAATTGAATTGCCTAGTTAAATAAAAGGTAAACAAAAAATAAAAAATAATAATAATATTTGTTATGTCATAGTTTTGAAGTCTTCACTATTATTCTACTGTGTAGAAAATAGTAAAAATAAAGAAAAAGCCTTGACTGAGTAGGTGTTCTAAGACCTTTGACTGGTGCTGTACATGAATTGTATAGAGTGAAAAAATGTAAACGTATGGGCAGGTTTGTTAGAAATGTATGCTATGCCGTGTGCGTTTACTTCTATCAATATTCAATTGCAAGGTGGTTGTTAGGTCAGGTTATTGTCTATTTTCCAACAGATTTAACCCAAAATAGCCTAAAAAGATCATCTCATTTACCCTCACTAAAGCCTCCAGGAATGAGGTGAGGAGCAGCAGGAGTGCGCCCTAGTGGCCACACAGAACGCCACACCCTCTCTCGCTCCAACAGCCTTGACCACAGTTCATCCAAAAGGGTCAGGGCTCAGAGGAAGAGGAAGCTGCCAATTCTAGTGGTTAATTTACAAGAGAGGGAGAGAAGGAGAGAGGGAGAGGGGGGAGAGGGGGAGAGAGGGAGAGGGGGGAGAGGGGGAGAGAGGGAGAGGGGGGAGAGGAAGAGAAGGAGAGGGGGAGAGAGGAGAGGGGGGAGAGGGGGAGAGAGGGAGAGAGGGAGAGGGGGGAAAGGAGGAGAGCGGGAGAGGGGGAGGGCTACAGAGAGTTCTACGGAAAGAGGAAGAGGGCGAGAGACCGTCTTACTGGGAAAGGGGGGAGAGGAGAGGGAGAGAGACGGTCTTACTGGCAGAGGGGGCTGGAGAGGGAGAGAGACGGTCTTACTGGGAAAGAGGGGAGGAGAGGGAGATCAGAAGGTCACTGATCAGCAGCATGCAGATTTATGAGGGCGGTCTTGGCAGAACCGGACGCCTGGAGAGAGAGAGAGAGAGAGAGAGAGAGAGAGAGAGAGAGAGAGAGAAACAATGCAATGAATCCCATAAACAGCACCAGGCATACATTTTATGTCTGATATGGAATCTTTATTGTGAAAAACTGTGGGATGAATTTCACTAGTCTAATTAGCTAAATATCCTGAAATCACATTTAATATGATGCATTTCCTCCTAGCCAATCAGAAGGCAAGATGAAGCCATAATAACAATACATCTTATATGGACCCAATATTAGGTCTGTGATTGGCTCGCTCACCATATGGAACTCTGAATAAATATATTCATATATTTATATATTCACATCAATATATTTTTCTCCCCCTCCCTCTGTTTCCCAGAAATAGAGACAAAGAGAGAGAGAGGGAGAGTGAGCGAAAGAGAGGGAGAGAGAGAGAGAGAAAATGAGAGGGAGAGAGAGAAAGAGAGAAATGAGAGTGGGAGATAGAGAAAAAGAGAGAAAAGAGAGAAAGAAAGAGAGCGAGAGGGAGAGAAAGAGAGAGCGACAAAGAGAGAGGGAGAGAAAAGGAGAGAGAAAGAGAGCGAGAGGGAGAGAAAGAGAGAGCGACAAAGAGAGAGAGAGAGAAAAGAGAGAAAGAAAGAGAGCGAGAGGGAGAAGAGAGAAAGAGAGAAAGAAAGAGAGCGAGAGGGAGAGAAAGAGAGAGCGACAAAGAGAGAGAGAGAGAAAAGGAGAGAGAAAGAGAGCGAGAGGGAGAGAAAGAGAGAGCGACAAAGAGAGAGAGAGAGAAAAGAAAGAAAGAAAGAGAGCGAGAGGGAGAGAAAGAGAGAGCGACAAAGAGAGAGAGAGAGAAAAGAGAGAAAGAAAGAGAGCGAGAGGGAGAGAAAGAGAGAGCGACAAAGAGAGAGAGAGAGAAAAGGAGAGAGAAAGAGAGATCTAGAGTTTATCTAGTTCACTTTCCAAGCCAATAAAGCCCTTAAATTGAAATTGAAATTGAATTGAGAGAGAGAGACGGAGAGGGCAGGTGTATAGAAATACACAAGTAAATGAATCTGCCATCTTAGATTATGTCTGTTATGAAATACTCATTCAATATTCTCCCTATTCCCTTCCTCCCTCACGTGAGGAGCTGGGTCACTAGCTGGTAGCCTGTTCTGGTTGGATGACGTGGTGCAGCTTGGCTGGGCTGTCCTGGTTCTGGTTGTCGCAGTGCTGCACATCACTCCTGGACACAGCAGCAGAGTGGACAATCAGAGACAAGCTATACCACAGCGCCAGGGCAGGGAAAACAGTCGGCAGTCAGGAAGAAAGGCCGTAGCAGCAGGAGGGAAACCAGAAACACATGTGACGGAAAGCAGCGAGGGACAAGTGTAGGAGTGTGTGTCAGTGTCAGGCCTCAGGTTCACAATAGAATATATTCAACGCGGTTTGATAATGCCACTGTGTTTGACTAGTCAGCTAACTAAAGCACTAAGTGCTTCGAGCGTACTACAAAAGTGCTTTATAAATCCAATCAATGACAATGAATTACTAAGCGAGTAGAAGTGTTGTGTTGGCTGCGGGGGGGATTAAACACAAAGAGCAAGGCAGGTCAGTGACAGTGGGCAGTCTTACCTGTTGTAATTGATATCTGTGGCGTTCCCTGTGGATAGACAGAGCTAGTGTCAGGGTGGGGATGCAGTCACAACAGTGAACAGTGAACAGACTTAGGGAATTGAAGTAAGTCTGTCTAAGTCTACGGAGCAGGAGTGAGTGGAAGTGGAGAACAGAGAAACAGGAAACGGTTCTGTTAACCTTACCATTGACGGTGTCCACATCCAGCGTCCCTGTAGAGTTCTTCAATGTAGTGTCCTTCTCTGTAGTGTTCTTCAATGTAGTGTCCTTCAGTGTAGTGTCCTTCTCTGTTGTGTTCTGCACTATAGTATTGTCCACTGTGGGGCTGTTGTCCACTGTGGGGCTGTTGTCCACTGTGGGGCTGTTGTCCACTGTGGGGCTGTTGTCCACTGTGGGGCTGTTGTCCACTATGGGGCTGTTGTCCACTGTGGGGCTGTTGTCCACTGTGGGGCTGTTGTCCACTATGGGGCTGTTGTCCACTGTGGGGCTGTTGTCCACTGTGGGGCTGTTGTCCACTGTGGGGCTGTTGTCCACTATGGGGCTGTTGTCCACTGTGGGGTTGTTGTCCACTGTGGGGCTGTTGTCCACTGTGGGGCTGTTGTCCACTATGGGGCTGTTGTCCACTGTGGGGCTGTTGTCCACTGTGGGGCTGTTGTCCTCTCTGGGGCTATTGTCCTCTGTGGGGCTGTTGTCCACTATGGGGCTGTTGTCCACTGTGGGGCTGTTGTCCACTGTGGGGCTGTTGTCCTCTATGGGGCTATTGTCCTCTGTGGGGCTGTTGTCCACTATGGGGCTGTTGTCCACTATGGGGCTGTTGTCCACTGTGGGGCTGTTGTCCTCTGTGGGGCTGTTGTCCTCTGTGGGGCTGTTGTCCACTGTGGGGCTGTTGTCCACTGTGGGGCTGTTGTCCTCTGTGGGGCTGTTGTCCACTGTGGGGCTGTTGTCCTCTGTGGGGCTGTTGTCCTCTGTGGGGCTGTTGTCCTCTGTGTGGGGCTGTTGTCCTCTGTGGGGCTGTTGTCCACTGTGGGGCTGTTGTCCTCTGTGGGGCTGGATGTTGTCCTCTGTGGGGCTGTTGTCCTCTGTGGGGCTGTTGACCTCTGTGGGGCTGTTGTCCTCTGTGGGGCTGTTGTCCTCTGTGGGGCTGTTGTCCTCTGTGGGGCTGTTGACCTCTGTGGGGCTGTTGTCCTCTGTGGGGCTGT
>NC_092163.1:76625895-76643395 GCF_045791955.1 Oncorhynchus clarkii lewisi | reverse complement strand
TAACATTGTATTACAGTAGTAGTACCAGCAGTAGGTAACATAACATTGTATTACAGTAGTAGTACCAGCAGTAGGTAACATAACATTGTATTGCAGTAGTAGTACCAGCAGTAGGTAACATAACATTGTATTGCAGTAGTAGTACCAGCAGTAGGTAACATAACATTGTATTACAGTAGTAGCAGGTAACATAACATTGTATTACAGTAGCAGTACCAGCAGTAGGTAACATAACATTGTATTACAGTAGTAGTACCAGCAGTAGGTAACATAACATTGTATTGCAGTAGTAGTACCAGCAGTAGGTAACATAACATTGTATTACAGTAGCAGTACCAGCAGTAGGTAACATAACATTGTATTACAGTAGCAGTAGCAGTATGTAACATAACATTGTATTGCAGTAGTAGTACCAGCAGTAGGTAACATAACATTGTATTACAGTAGCAGTACCAGCAGTAGGTAACATAACATTGTATTACAGTAGCAGTACCAGCAGTAGGTAACATAACATTGTATGGCAGTAGTAGTAGTACCAGCAGCAGGTAACATAACATTGTATTACAGTATTATTTGTAGCAGTATGTAACATAACATTGTATTACAGTAGCAGTACCAGCAGTAGGTAACATAACATTGTATTACAGTAGCAGTACCAGCAGTAGGTAACATAACATTGTATTACAGTAGCAGTACCAGCAGTAGGTAACATAACATTGTATTGCAGTAGTAGTACCAGTAGTAGGTAACATAACATTGTATTGCAGTAGCAGTACCAGCAGTAGGTAACATAACATTGTATTGCAGTAGTAGCAGGTAACATAACATTGTATTACAGTAGTAGTACCAGCAGTAGGTAACATAACATTGTATTACAGTAGCAGTACCAGCAGTAGGTAACATAACATTGTATTGCAGTAGTAGTACCAGTAGTAGGTAACATAACATTGTATTGCAGTAGCAGTACCAGCAGTAGGTAACATAACATTGTATTGCAGTAGTAGTACCATCAGTAGGTAACATAACATTGTATTACAGTAGCAGTACCAGCAGTAGGTAACATAACATTGTATTACAGTAGTAGTACCAGTAGCAGGTAACATAACATTGTATTGCAGTAGTATTTGTAGCAGTAGGTAACATAACATTGCATTGCAGTAGTAGTACCAGCAGTAGGTAACATAACATTGTATTACAGTAGTAGTACCAGCAGTAGGTAACATAACATTGTATTACAGTAGTAGTACCAGCAGTAGGTAACATAACATTGTATTGCAGTAGTAGTACCAGCAGTAGGTAACATAACATTGTATTGCAGTAGCAGTACCAGCAGTAGGTAACATAACATTGTATTGCAGTAGTAGTACCAGCAGTAGGTAACATAACATTGTATTGCAGTAGTAGTACCAGTAGTAGGTAACATAACATTGTATTACAGTAGTAGTACCAGCAGTAGGTTACATAACATTGTATTACAGTAGTAGTACCAGCAGTAGGTAACATAACATTGTATTACAGTAGTAGTACCAGCAGTAGGTAACATAACATTGTATTGCAGTAGTAGTACCAGCAGTAGGTAACATAACATTGTATTACAGTAGTAGCAGTAGTACCAGCAGTAGGTAACATAACATTGTATTGCAGTAGTAGTACCAGCAGTAGGTAACATAACATTGTATTGCAGTAGTAGTACCAGCAGTAGGTAACATAACATTGTATTACAGTAGTAGTACCAGCAGTAGGTAACATAACATTGTATTACAGTAGTAGTACCAGCAGTAGGTAACATAACATTGTATTGCAGTAGTAGCAGGTAACATAACATTGTATTGCAGTAGTAGTACCAGTAGCAGGTAACATAACATTGTATTGCAGTAGCAGTACCAGCAGTAGGTAACATAACATTGTATCGCAGTAGTAGTACCAGCAGTAGGTAACATAACATTGTATTGCAGTAGCAGTAGTACCAGTAGAGGTAACATAACATTGGATTACAGTAGCAGTACCAGCAGTAGGTAACATAACATTGTATTGCAGTAGTAGTACCAGCAGTAGGTAACATAACATTGGATTACAGTAGCAGTACCAGCAGTTGGTAACATAACATTGTATTACAGTAGCAGTACCAGCAGTAGGTAACATAACATTGTATTGCAGTAGTAGTACCAGTAGAGGTAACATAACATTGGATTACAGTAGCAGTAGCAGTATGTAACATAACATTGTATTACAGTAGCAGTAGTACCAGCAGTAGGTAACATAACATTGTATTACAGTAGTAGTACCAGTAGAGTAGATTACCAGTACCAGCAGTAGGTAACATAACATTGTATTGCAGTAGTAGTACCAGTAGAGGTAACATAACATTGATTACAGTAGCAGTACCAGCAGTAGGTAACATAACATTGTATTGCAGTAGCAGTACCAGTAGTAGGTAACATAACAGTACAGTAGTACCAGCAGTAGGTAACATAACATTGTATTGCAGTAGTAGTACCAGCAGTAGGTAACATAACATTGTATTACAGTAGTAGTACCAGCAGTAGGTAACATAACATTGTATTGCAGTAGTAGTACCAGCAGTAGGTAACATAACATTGTATTACAGTAGCAGTAGTACCAGCAGTAGGTAACATAACATTGTATTGCAGTAGCAGTACCAGTAGTAGGTAACATAACATTGTATTACAGTAGTAGTACCAGCAGTAGGTAACATAACATTGTATTGCAGTAGTAGTACCAGCAGTAGGTAACATAACATTGTATTGCAGTAGTAGCAGGTAACATAACATTGTATTGCAGTAGCAGTACCAGCAGTAGGTAACATAACATTGTATTGCAGTAGTAGTACCAGCAGTAGGTAACATAACATTGTATTACAGTAGCAGTACCAGCAGTAGGTAACATAACATTGTATTGCAGTAGCAGTACCAGCAGTAGGTAACATAACATTGTATTACAGTAGCAGTACCAGCAGTAGGTAACATAACATTGTATTACAGTAGCAGTACCAGCAGTAGGTAACATAACATTGTATTACAGTAGTAGTACCAGCAGTAGGTAACATAACATTGTATTACAGTAGCAGTACCAGCAGTAGGTAACATAACATTGTATTGCAGTAGCAGTACCAGCAGTAGGTAACATAACATTGTATTGCAGTAGCAGTACCAGCAGTAGTAGTAAAATAACATTGTATTGCAGTAGTAGTACCAGCAGTAGGTAACATAACATTGTATTACAGTAGCAGTACCAGCAGTAGGTAACATAACATTGTATTGCAGTAGTAGTACCAGCAGTAGGTAACATAACATTGTATTACAGTAGTAGTACCAGCAGTAGGTAACATAACATTGTATTACAGTAGCAGTAGCAGTATGTAACATAACATTGTATTGCAGTAGTAGTACCAGCAGTAGGTAACATAACATTGTATTACAGTAGCAGTACCAGCAGTAGGTAACATAACATTGTATTACAGTAGCAGTAGCAGTATGTAACATAACATTGTATTACAGTAGTAGTACCAGCAGTAGGTAACATAACATTGTATTACAGTAGCAGTAGTATGTAACAAAACATTGTATTGCAGTAGTAGTACCAGCAGTAGGTAACATAACATTGTATTACAGTAGTAGTACCAGTAGAGATAACATAACATTGTATTGCAGTAGCAGTACCAGCAGTAGGTAACATAACATTGTATTGCAGTAGTAGTACCAGCAGTAGGTAACATAACATTGTATTGCAGTAGTATTACCAGCAGTAGGTAACATAACATTGTATTACAGTAGTAGTACCAGCAGTAGGTAACATAACATTGTATTACAGTAGTAGTACCATCAGTAGGTAACATAACATTGTATTACAGTAGCAGTACCAGCAGTAGGTAACATAACATTGTATTACAGTAGTAGTACCAGTAGCAGGTAACATAACAGTGTATTGCAGTAGTAGTACCAGCAGTAGGTAACATAACATTGTATTACAGTAGCAGTACCAGCAGTAGGTAACATAACATTGTATTACAGTAGTAGCAGGTAACATAACATTGTATTGCAGTAGTAGTACCAGCAGTAGGTAACATAACATTGTATTGCAGTAGTAGTACCAGCAGTAGGTAACATAACATTGTATTGCAGTAGCAGTACCAGCAGTAGGTAACATAACATTGTATCGCAGTAGTAGTACCAGCAGTAGGTAACATAACATTGTATTGCAGTAGCAGTACCAGCAGTAGGTAACATAACATTGTATTACAGTAGTAGTACCAGCAGTAGGTAACATAACATTGTATTACAGTAGCAGTACCAGCAGTAGGTAACATAACATTGTATTGCAGTAGTAGTACCAGCAGTAGGTAACATAACATTGTATTACAGTAGTATTTGTAGCAGTAGGTAACATAACATTGTATTACAGTAGTATTTGTAGCAGTAGGTAACAAAACATTGTATTACAGTAGCAGTACCAGCAGTAGGTAACATAACATTGTATTGCAGTAGTAGTACCAGTAGTAGGTAACATAACATTGTATTACAGTAGTATTTGTAGCAGTAGGTAACAAAACATTGTATTGCAGTAGTAGTACCAGCAGTAGGTAACATAACATTGTATTGCAGTAGTAGTACCAGCAGTAGGTAACATAACATTGTATTACAGTAGCAGTACCAGCAGTAGGTAACATAACATTGTATTGCAGTAGTAGTACCAGTAGTAGGTAACATAACATTGTATTACAGTAGTATTTGTAGCAGTAGGTAACAAAACATTGTATTGCAGTAGTAGTACCAGCAGTAGGTAACATAACATTTCCTGCTGCCTTGTTTTCCAGGGGACTTGTATCTGCAATACAGGGTGATTGATGTAGCTGGCTCGTAGCCAGATGACTAATGACTAACAGCACAGCCAGAACTGATACCGTTTGCTTGGTCCATTTGATCCTTCTCCTACTCATTGTGCTCTGGTGCCTCAGCAGTAAGTCATACTGCAGGTGTGTATGGAATAGAAAAAGGATTTGCTTCAGTAGGGTATGGAGAGGAGTAAAACCCATTTTAGCATCTCAGAGTAGGAGTGCTGATTTAGGATCAGGTCCCCACCACTGACCATTATTCATTATGATCAGATTTGTTATTATATCAACACTCCTCCTCCGAGGCTTTTTGTTAGTATGGGTCCAGAGCTCGTCTGCTCAACACAACACAACGAACCATTCAACCGCCCACCTGTTTGTGAACCTTTGTAAGCTGGTCCAGGTTGTTCTCAAGGAAGGAAATCTTCTGCTTTTGGTGGCTAGATCCCCCGCTTTCATTGCGCTCCATCTCTGAATGCTGTGGATGGGGGGATGGGGGAGAGATGAGGTGGAGGGAGAGAGAGAGAGAGATGTGGTTAAGATCACAGTATATGTTATGGACTACTGAATAGTTGACATGATCATCTTCCTCCATCATTCATCCTCTCCCTCCCTCGTTCATCATCCTCTCCCTCCCTCCTTAATTCCTCCTCTCCATCATTCATCCTCTCCCTACCTCCATCATCCTCTCCCTCCTTCCTTCATCATCCTATCCCTCCCTCGTTCATCATCCTCTCCCTCTCTCCTTCATCATCCTCTCCCTCCCCCCTTCATTCCTATCCCTCCCTCGTTCATCATCCTCTCCCTCCCTCCTTCATCATCCTCTCGCTCCCTCCTTCATTCCTCCTCTCCCTCCATCATCCTCTCCCTCCCTCCTTCATCATCCTCTCCCTCCCTCCATCATTCCTCCTCTCCCTCCCTCCATCATTCCTCCTCTCCCTCCATCATCCTCTCCCTCCCTCCATCATCCTCTCCCTCCCTCCTTCATTCCTCCTCTCCCTCCATCATCCTCTCACTCCATCATCATCTCCCTCCCTCCTTCATTCCTCCTCTCCCTCCTCCATCATCCTCTCCCTCCCTCCATCATCCTCTCCCTCCCTCCTTCATTCCTCCTCTCCCTCCATCATCCTCTCCCTCCATCATCCTCTCCCTCCCTCCTTCATCATCCTCTCCCTCCCTCCATCATTCCTCCTCTCCCTCCATCATCCTCTCCCTCCCTCCTTCATCATCCTCTCCCTCCATCATCCTCTCCCTCCTGCCATCATTCCTCCTCTCCCTCCATCATTCTCTCCCTCCCTCGCTCCTTCATCATCCTCTCCCTTCTTCATCCTCTCCCTCCATCATCCTCTCCCTCCCTCCTTCATCATCCTCTCCCTCCCTCCTTCATTCCTCTTCTCCCTCCATCATCCTCTCCCTCCATCATCCTCTCCCTCCTCCATCATCCTCTCCCTCCCTCCTTCATTCCTCCTCTCCTCCATCATCCTCTCCCTCCATCATCCTCTCCCTCCCTCCCTCCTTCCTCATCCTCTCCCTCCCTCCATCATTCCTCCTCTCCCTCCATCATCCTCTTCCTCCCACCTTCATCATCCTCTCCCTCCCTCCATCATTCCTCCTCTCCCTCCCGCCTTCATTCCTCCTCTCCCTCCTCCATTTCTCTTCCTCCCTCCTTCATTCATCCTCCCCCTTCATCATCCTCTCCCCCCATCATCCTCTCCCTCCCTCCCTCCTTCCTCATCTTCTCCCTCCCTCCATCATTCCTCCTCTCCCTCCCTCCATCATTCCTCCTCTCCCTCCATCATCCTCTCCCTCCCACCTTCATCATCCTCTCCCTCCATCATCCTCTCCCTCCCTCCATCATTCCCCCTCTCCCTCCATCATCCTCTCCCTCCTTCCTTCATCATCCTCTCCCTCCATCATCATCTCCCTCCTGCCATCATTCCTCCTCTCCCTACATCATCCTCTCCCTCCCTCCATCATTCCTCCTCTCTCTCCATCATCCTCTCCCTCCCTCCTTCATCCTCCTCTCCCTCCCTCCATCATTCCTCTTCTCCCTCCATCATTCCTCCTCTCCCTCCATCATCCTCTCCCTCCCTCCCTTCATCATCCTCTCACTCCCTCCGTCATTCCTCCTCTCCCTCCTCCATCATCCTCTCCCTCCCTCCATCATCCTCTCCCTCCCTCCTTCATTCCTCCTCTTCCTCCATCATCCTCTTCCTTCATCATCCTCTCCCTCCCCCCTTCATTCCTCCTCTCCCTCCCTCCTTCATTCCTCCTCTCCCTCCATCCTTCATCATCATCCTCTCCCTCCCTCCATCATCCTCTCCCTCCATCCATCATCCTCTCCCTCCCTCCTTCATTCCTCCTCTCCCTCCCTCCTTCATCATCCTCTCCCTCCCTCCATCATCCTCTCCCTCCCTCATTCATCATCCTCTCCCTCCCTCCTCCATCATCCTTTCCCTCCCTCATTCATCATCCTCTCCCTCCCTCCTCCATCATCCTCTCCCTCCCTCCTTCATCATCCTCTCCCTCCCTCCATCATCCTCTCCCTCCCTCCACCATCCTCTCCCTCCCTCCTCCATCATCCTCTCCCTCCCTCCTCCATCACCCTCTCCCTCCCTCCTCCATCATCCTCTCCCTCCCTCCTCCATCATCCTCTCCCTCCCTCCATCATCCTCTCCCTGCCTCCATCATGACACACAGCTGTACATTTCAATGAAACATGGTGAAGCCCCAAAATTGCCCTCACTAGAAGCCTGTGTTTCAGACATAAGGAAGTGGATGGTTGCAAACTTTCTACTTTTAAACTCGGACAAAACAGAGATGCTTGTTCTAGGTCCCAAGAAACAAAGAGATCTTCTGTTGAATCTGACAATCAATCTTAATGGTTGTACAGTCGTCTCAAATAAAACTGTAAAGGACCTCGGCGTTACTCTGGACCCTGATCTCTCTTTTGACAAACATATCAAGACTGTTTCAAGGACAGCATTTTTCCATCTACGTAACATTGCAAAAATCTGAAACTTTCTGTCCAAAAATGATGCAGAAAAATTAATCCACGCTTTTGTCACTTCTAGGTTAGACTACTGCAATGCTCTACTTTCCAGCTACCCAGATAAAGCACTAAATAAACTTCAGTTAGTGCTAAATACGGCTGCTAGAATCCTGACTAGAACCAAAAAAATGGATCATATTACTCCAGTGCTAGCCTCCCTACACTGGCTTCCTGTCAAGGCAAGGACTGATTTCAAGGTTTTACTGCTAACCGACAAAGCATTACATGGGCTTGCTCCTACCTATCTCTCTGATTTGGTCCTGCCGTACATACCTACACGTACGCTACGGTCACAAGGCGCAGGCCTCCTAATTGTCCCTAGAATTTCTAAGCAAACAGCTGGAGGCAGGGCTTTCTCCTATAGAGCTCCATTTTTATGGAATGGTCTGCCTACCCATGTGAGAGACGCAAACTCGGTCTCAACCTTTAAGTCTTTACTGAAGACTCATCTCTTCAGTGGGTCATATGATTGAGTGTAGTCTGGCCCAGGAGTGTGAAGGTGAACGGAAAGTCTCTGGAGCAACGAACCGCCCTTGCTGTCTCTGCCTGGCCGGTTCCCCTCTTTCCACTGGGATTGTCTGCCTCTAACCCTATTACAGGGACTGAGTCACTGGCTTACTAGGGCTCTTTCATACCGTCCTTAGGAGGGGTGCGTCACTTGAGTGGGTTGAGTCACTGATGTGATCTTCCTGTCTGGGTTGGCGCCCCCCCTTGGGTTGTGCCGTGGCGGAGATCTTTGTGGGCTATACTCGGCCTTGTCTCAGGATGGTAAGTTGGTGGTTGAAGATATCCCTCTAGTGGTGTGGGGGCTGTGCTTTGGCAAAGTGGGTGGGGTTATATCCTTCCTGTTTGGCCCTGTCCGGGGGTGTCATCGGATGGGGCCACAGTGTCTCCTGACCCCTCCTGTCTCAGCCTCCAGTATTTATGCTGCAGTAGTTTATGTGTCGGGGGGCTAGGGTCAGTTTGTTATATCTGGAGTAGTTCTCCTGTCCTATCCGGTGTCCTGTGTGAATTTAAGTATGCTCTCTCTAATTCTCTCTTTCTCTCTCTCTTTCTTTCTTTCTTTCTCTCTCTCGGAGGACCTGAGCCCTAGGACCATGCCTCAGGACTACCTGACATGATGACTCCTTGCTGTCCCCAGTCCACCTGGCTGTGCTGCTGCTCCAGTTTCAACTGTTCTGCCTGTGATTATTATTATTTGACCATGCTGGTCATTTATGAACATTTGAACATCTTGGCCATGTTCTGTAATAATCTCCACCCGGCACAGCCAGAAGAGGACTGGCCACCCCACATAGCCTGGTTCCTCTCTAGGTTTCTTCCTAGGTTTCGGCCTTTCTAGGGAGTTTTTCCTAGCCACCGTGCTTCTACACCTGCATTGCTTGCTGTTTGGGGTTTTAGGCTGGGTTTCTGTACAGCACTTTGAGATATCAGCTGATGTACGAAGGGCTACATAAATACATTTGATTTGATTTGATTTGATTTTTGATCATCCTCTTCCTCCCTAGTCCATCATCCTCTCCCTTCCTCCTCCATCACCCTCTCCCCTCCCTCCTCCATCATCCTCTCCCTCCCTCCTTCATCATCCTCTCCCTCCCTCCATCACCCTCTCCCTCCCTCCCTCCCTCCCTCCTTCATCATCCTCTCCCTCCCTCCATCACCCTCTCCCTCCCTCCTCCATCACCCTCTCCCTCCCTCCTTCATCATCCTCTCCCTCCCTCCTTCATCATCCTCTCCCTCCCTCCATCACCCTCTCCCTCCCTCCTCCCTCACCCTCTCCCTCCCTCCTTCATCATCCTCTCCCTCCCTCCATCACCCTCTCCCTCCCTCCATCACCCTCTCCCTCCCTCCTTCATCATCCTCTCCCTCCCTCCATCACCCTCTCTCTCCCTCCATCACCCTCTCCCTCCCTCCTTCATCATCCTCTCCCTCCCTCCATCACCCTCTCCCTCCCTCCATCACCCTCTCCCTGCCTCCTTCATAATCCTCTCCCTCCCTCCATCACCCTCTCCCTCCCTCCATCACCCTCTCCCTCCCTCCTTGATCATCCTCTCCCTCCTCCATCACCCTCTCCCTCCCTCCTTCATCATCCTCTCCCTCCCTCCTTCATCATCCTCTCCCTCCCTCCATCACCCTCTCCCTCCCTCCTCCCTCACCCTCTCCCTCCCTCCTTCATCATCCTCTCCCTCCCTCCATCACCCTCTCCCTCCCTCCATCACCCTCTCCCTCCCTCCTTGATCATCCTCTCCCTCCCTCCATCACCCTCTCTCTCCCTCCATCACCCTCTCCCTCCCTCCTTCATCATCCTCTCCCTCCCTCCATCACCCTCTCCCTCCCTCCATCACCCTCTCCCTGCCTCCTTCATAATCCTCTCCCTCCCTCCATCACCCTCTCCCTCCCTTCATCATCCTCTCCCTCCCTCCATCATCCTCTCCCTCCCTCCTTCATCATCCTCTCCCTCCCTTCATCATCCTCTCCCTCCCTCCTTCATCATCCTCTCCCTCCCCCTCCATCATCCTCTCCCTCCCTCCATCATCCTCTCCCTCCCTCCATCATCCTCTCCCTCCCTCCATCATCCTCTCCCTCCGTCCGTCATCATCCTCTCCCTCCCTCCTTCATCATCCTCTCCCTCCCTACTTCATCATCCTCTCCCTCCCTCCATCACCCTCTCCCTCCCTTCATCATCCTCTCCCTCCCTCCTTCATCATTCTCTCCCTCCCTCCATCACCCTCTCCCTCCCTCCATCATCCTCTCCCTCCCTCCTTCATCATCCTCTCCCTCCTTCATCATCCTCTCCCTCCCTCCATCATCCTCTCCCTCCCTCCTTCATCATCCTCTCCCTCCCTCCTTCATCATCCTCTCCCTCCCTCCTTCATCATCCTCTCCCTCCCTTCATCATCCTCTCCCTCCCTCCATCATCCTCTCCCTCCCTCCTTCATCATCCTCTCCCTCCCTCCATCATCCTCTCCCTCCCTCCATCATCCTCTCCCTCCCTCCATCATCCTCTCCCTCCCTCCTTCATCATCCTCTCCTTCCCTCCTTCATCATCCTCTCCCTCCCTACTTCATCATCCTCTCCCTCCCTCCATCACCTCTCTCTTCATCATCCTCTCCCTCCCTCCTTCATCATCCTCTCCCTCCCTCCATCACCCTCTCCCTCCCTCCATCATCCTCTCCCTCCCTCCTCCATCATCCTCTCCCTCCCTCCATCATCCTCTCCCTCCCTCCATCACCCTCTCCCTCCCTCCTCCATCATCCTCTCCCTCCCCCTCCATCATCCTCTCCCTCCCCCTCCATCACCCTCTCTCTCCCTCCATCACCCTCTCCCTCCCTCCTTCATCATCCTCTCCCTCCCTCCATCACCCTCTCCCTCCCTCCATCACCCTCTCCCTGCCTCCTTCATCATCCTCTCCCTCCCTCCATCACCCTCTCCCTCCCTCCATCATCCTCTCCCTCCCTCCATCATCCTCTCCCTCCCTCCTTCATCATCCTCTCCCTCCCTTCATCATCCTCTCCCTCCCTCCATCATCCTCTCCCTCCCTCCTCCATCATCCTCTCCCTCCCTCCATCATCCTCTCCCTCCCTCCATCATCCTCTCCCTCCCTCCTTCATCATCCTCTCCCTCCCTTCATCATCCTCTCCCTCCCTCCATCATCCTCTCCCTCCCTCTTCATCATCCTCTCCCTCCCTCCATCATCCTCTCCCTCCCTCCATCATCCTCTCCCTCCCTCCATCATCCTCTCCCTCCCTCCTTCATCATCCTCTCCCTCCCTCCTTCATCATCCTCTCCCTCCCTACTTCATCATCCTCTCCCTCCCTCCATCACCCTCTCCCTCCCTTCATCATCCTCTCCCTCCCTCCTTCATCATTCTCTCCCTCCATCACCCTCTCCCTCCCTCCATCATCCTCTCCCTCCCTCCTTCATCATCCTCTCCCTCCTTCATCATCCTCTCCCTCCCTCCATCATCCTCTCCCTCCCTCCTTCATCATCCTCTCCCTCCCTCCTTCATCATCCTCTCCCTCCCTCCTTCATCATCCTCTCCCTCCCTTCATCATCCTCTCCCTCCCTCCATCATCCTCTCCCTCCCTCCTTCATCATCCTCTCCCTCCCTCCATCATCCTCTCCCTCCCTCCATCATCCTCTCCCTCCCTCCATCATCCTCTCCCTCCCTCCTTCATCATCCTCTCCCTCCCTCCTTCATCATCCTCTCCCTCCCTACTTCATCATCCTCTCCCTCCCTCCATCACCCTCTCCCTCCCTTCATCATCCTCTCCCTCCCTCCTTCATCATCCTCTCCCTCCCTCCATCACCCTCTCCCTCCCTCCATCATCCTCTCCCTCCCTCCTCCATCATCCTCTCCCTCCCTCCATCATCCTCTCCCTCCCTCCATCACCCTCTCCCTCCCTCCATCATCCTCTCCCTCCCTCCTCCATCATCCTCTCCCTCCCTCCATCATCCTCTCCCTCCCTCCATCATCCTCTCCCTCCCTCCTTCATCATCCTCTCCCTCCCTTCATCATCCTCTCCCTCCCTCCATCATCCTCTCCCTCCCTCCTTCATCATCCTCTCCCTCCCTCCTTCATCATCCTCTCCCTCCCTCCATCACCCTCTCCCTCCCTTCATCATCCTCTCCCTCCCTCCTTCATCATCCTCTCCCTCCCTCCATCACCCTCTCCCTCCCTCCATCATCCTCTCCCTCCCTCCTCCATCATCCTCTCCCTCCCTCCATCATCCTCTCCCTCCCTCCATCACCCTCTCCCTCCCTCCATCATCCTCTCCCTCCCTCCTCCATCATCCTCTCCCTCCCTCCATCATCCTCTCCCTCCCTCCATCATCCTCTCCCTCCCTCATTCATCATCCTCTCCCTCCCTCCATCATCCTCTCCCTTCCTCCTCCATCACCCTCTCCCCTCCCTCCTCCATCATCCTCTCCCTCCCTCCTTCATCATCCTCTCCCTCCCTCCATCACCCTCTCCCTCCCTCCCTCCTTCATCATCCTCTCCCTCCCTCCATCACCCTCTCCCTCCCTCCATCACCCTCTCCCTCCCTCCTTGATCATCCTCTCCCTCCCTCCATCACACTCTCTCTCCCTCCATCACCCTCTCCCTCCCTCCTTCCATCATCCTCTCCCTCCCTCCATCACCCTCTCCCTGCCTCCTTCATAATCCTCTCCCTCCCTCCATCACCCTCTCCCTCCCTTCATCATCCTCTCCCTCCCTCCATCATCGTCTCCCTCCCTCCTTCATCATCCTCTCCCTCCCTTCATCATCCTCTCCCTCCCTCCATCATCCTCTCCCTCCCTCCTTCATCATCCTCTCCCTCCCTCCATCATCCTCTCCCTCCCTCCATCATCCTCTCCCTCCCTCCATCATCCTCTCCCTCCCTCCTTCCTCATCCTCTCCCTCCCCCCTTCATCATCCTCTCCCTCCCTACTTCATCATCCTCTCCCTCCCTCCATCACCCTCTCCCTCCCTTCATCATCCTCTCCCTCCCTCCTTCATCATTCTCTCCCTCCCTCCATCACCCTCTCCCTCCCTCCATCATCCTCTCCCTCCCTCCTTCATCATCCTCTCCCTCCTTCATCATCCTCTCCCTCCCTCCATCATCCTCTCCCTCCCTCCTTCATCATCCTCTCCCTCCCTCCTTCATCATCCTCTCCCTCCCTCCTTCATCATCCTCTCCCTCCCTTCATCATCCTCTCCCTCCCTCCATCATCCTCTCCCTCCCTCCTTCATCATCCTCTCCCTCCCTCCATCATCCTCTCCCTCCCTCCATCATCCTCTCCCTCCCTCCATCATCCTCTCCCTCCCTCCTTCATCATCCTCTCCCTCCCTCCTTCATCATCCTCTCCCTCCCTACTTCATCATCCTCTCCCTCCCTCCATCACCCTCTCCCTCCCTTCATCATCCTCTCCCTCCCTCCTTCATCATCCTCTCCCTCCCTCCATCACCCTCTCCCTCCCTCCATCATCCTCTCCCTCCCTCCTCCATCATCCTCTCCCTCCCTCCATCATCCTCTCCCTCCCTCCATCACCCTCTCCCTCCCTCCATCATCCTCTCCCTCCCTCCTCCATCATCCTCTCCCTCCCTCCATCATCCTCTCCCTCCCTCCATCATCCTCTCCCTCCCTCCTTCATCATCCTCTCCCTCCCTTCATCATCCTCTCCCTCCCTCCATCATCCTCTCCCTCCCTCCTTCATCATCCTCTCCCTCCCTCCTTCATCATCCTCTCCCTCCCTCCATCACCCTCTCCCTCCCATCATCCTCTCCCTCCTTCATCATCCTCTCCCTCCTTCATCATCCTCTCCCTCCCTTCATCATCCTCTCCCTCCCTCCTTCATCATCCTCTCCCTCCCTCCATCACCCTCTCCCTCCCTCCATCATCCTCTCCCTCCCTCCTCCATCATCCTCTCCCTCCCTCCATCATCCTCTCCCTCCCTCCATCACCCTCTCCCTCCCTCCATCATCCTCTCCCTCCCTCCTCCATCATCCTCTCCCGCCCTCCATCATCCTCTCCCTCCCTCCATCATCCTCTCCCTCCCTCATTCATCATCCTCTCCCTCCCTCCATCATCCTCTCCCTCCCTACTTCATCATCCTCTCCCTCCCTCCATCATCCTCTCCCTCCCCCATCATCCTCTCCCTCCTCCATCATCCTCTCCCTCCTCCATCATCCTCTCCCTCCCTCCTTCATCATCCTCTCCCTCCCTCCATCATCCTCTCCCTCCCTACTTCATCATCCTCTCCCTCCTTCATCATCCTCTCCCTCCCTCCATCATCCTCTCCCTCCCTCCTTCATCATCCTCTCCCTCCCTCCATCATCCTCTCCCTCCCTACTTCATCATCCTCTCCCTCCTCCATCATCCTCTCCCTCCCTCCTTCATCATCCTCTCCCTCCATCATCCTCTCCCTCCCTCCTTCATCATCCTCTCCCTCCCTCCATCATCCTCTCCCTCCCTACTTCATCATCCTCTCCCTCCTTCATCATCCTCTCCCTCCCTACTTCATCATCCTCTCCCTCCTTCATCATCCTCTCCCTCCCTCCATCATCCTCTCCCTCCCTCCATCATCCTCTCCCTCCTTCATCATCCTCTCCCTCCCTCCTTCATCATCCTCTCCCTCCTTCATCATCCTCTCCCTCCCTCCTCCATCATCCTCTCCCTCCCTCCTCCATCATCCTCTCCCTCCTTCATCATCCTCTCCCTCCTTCATCATCCTCTCCCTCCCTCCTCCATCATCCTCTCCCTCCCTCCTCCATCATCCTCTCCCTCCATCATCCTCTCCTCTCCCTCCTTCATCATCCTCTCCCTCCTCCATCCTCCTCTCCTCTCCCTCCTCCATCATCCTCTCCCTCCCTCCTCCATCATCCTCTCCCTCCTCCATCATCCTCTCCCTCCCTCCTCCATCATCCTCTCCCTCCTTCTTCATCCTCTCCCTCCCTCCTTCATCATCCTCTCCCTCCCTCCTCCATCATCCTCTCCCTCCTTCATCATCCTCTCCCTCCTTCATCATCCTCTCCCTGCCTCCTTCATCATCCTCTCCCTCCTTCATCATCCTCTCCCTCCTTCATCATCCTCTCCTCTCCCTCCTTCATCATCCTCTCCCTCCCTCCTTCATCATCCTCTCTCCCTTCATCATCCTCTCCCTCCCTCCTCCATCATCCTCTCCCTCCCTCCTTCATCATCCTCTCCCCTCATCCTCTCCCTCCCTCCTCCATCATCCCTCTCCCTTCATCATCCTCTCTCCCTCCTTCATCATCCTCTCCCTTCATCATCCTCTCCCCCTTCATCATCCTCTCCCTCCCTCCCTTCATCATCCTCTCCCTCCCTCCTTCATCATCCTCTCCCTCCATCATCCTCTCCTCTCCCTTCATCATCCTCTCCCTCCTTCATCATCCTCTCCCTCCTTCATCATCATCTCCTCTCCCTCCCTCCATCATCCTCTCCCTCCCTCCATCATCCTCTCCCTCCCTCCTTCATCATCCTCTCCCTCCTTCATCATCCTCTCCCTCCTTCATCATCCTCTCCCTCCTTCATCATCCTCTCCCTCCTTCATCATCCTCTCCCTCCCTCCATCATCCTCTCCCTCATTCATCATCCTCTCCCTCCTTCATCATCCTCTCCCTCCCTCCATCATCCTCTCCCTCCTTCATCATCCTCTCCCTCCTTCATCATCCTCTCCCTCCCTCCATCATCCTCTCCCTCCATCATCCTCTCCCTCCCTCCATCATCCTCTCCCTCCCTCCATCATCCTCTCCCTCCCTCCTTCATCATCCTCTCCCTCCTTCATCATCCTCTCCCTCCCTCCATCATCCTCTCCCTCCCTCCATCATCCTCTCCCTCCCTCCTTCATCATCCTCTCCTCTCCCATCCTCTTCATCATCCTCTCCTCCCTCCATCATCCTCTCCCTCCTTCATCATCCTCTCCCTCCTCCATCATCCTCTCCCTCCCTCCTCCATCATCCTCTCCCTCCCTCCATCATCCTCTCCCTCCCTCCTTCATCATCCTCTCCCTCCTTCATCATCCTCTCCTCCCTCCATCATCCTCTCCCTCCTTCATCATCCTCTCCCTCCTCCATCATCCTCTCCCTCCCTCCTTCATCATCCTCTCCCTCCTCCATCATCCTCTCCCTCCCTCCTTCATCATCCTCTCCCTCCTTCATCATCCTCTCCCTCCTTCATCATCCTCTCCCTCCTTCATCATCCTCTCCCTCCTCCATCATCCTCTCCCTCCCTCCTTCATCCTCTCCCTCCCTCCTTCATCATCCTCTCCCTCCTTCATCATCCTCTCCCTCCTTCATCATCCTCTCCCTCCCTCCTTCATCATCCTCTCCCTCCTTCATCATCCTCTCCCTCCCTCCTTCACTTCTTCTCTTCCTTCTTCTCCTTTATTCACTCACTCTTTTGACTCGAATCGTGAGGTCTTGAACAAAAAGCTTCCGCAGGTTGTGGAGAGTCTGGAGTTCACGAGCCTTTAAACAGAGAGAAAGAGAAAGTCATGGAGGGAGGGAGGGAGGGATGGAGGGATGGAGGAAAGCAAGACAGGTGGGCACAAAGAGAGAGAGATAGAGAAAATGAGGGAGAGAGAGAGAGAAAGTGAGGGAGAGGTACATTAATGGGTCGTGGTCAAATTATCCTACAGTGGATTCAACTGAATGTCAGAAAGAGATGGTGACAGAGAAAGGGAGTGAGGGAGGTAGGAAGGAAGAGAGAGAGGGAGAGAGAGAGCAAGAGAGAGAGAGAGAGAGAGAGAGAGAGAGAGAGAGAGAGAGAGAGAGAGAGAGAGAGAGAGAGGGGGGGATATATAGAAAGAGAGAGACAGATATACTTACGACAGTCTCCTCCAGCCCTTTAAGGTCCTGCTTAGACTGTTCGTGGCGTTCATAAAGAAATCTGGGGATACAGAGTTAATAAAGAGCAAAAACATAAATATATACAAACAGATTCAGTACCACTTGACATGAATAAATGCATTCATGCTGTGCTTAGATGTAATGTGGGCATATTTATTAGGCTGCTAATACACATGTATTTTTATAGTTTGTTTAGCCCAGAGAATGTTCAGTGTGTGTGTGTGTGTGTGTGTGTGCGTGCAACCCAG
>NC_092163.1:76550895-76620895 GCF_045791955.1 Oncorhynchus clarkii lewisi | reverse complement strand
AGATGGGAGAGAGGTACTGACTCAGTGAAAGGGAGAGGAGAGAGGGGAGAGAGGTACTGATTCAGTGAAAGGGAGATGAGAGTGGGAGAGAGGTACTGCCTCACTGAAAGGGAGAGGAGAGAGGTACTGACTCAGTGAAAGGGAGAGGAGCGAGTGAGAGAGAGGTACTGACTCAGTGAAAGGGAGATGAGAGTGGGAGAGAGGTACTGACTCAGTGAAAGGGAGATGAGCGAATGGGAGAGAGGTACTGACTCAGTGAAAGAGAGAGGTACAGACTCAGTGAAAGGGAGATGAGCGAGTGGGAGAGAGGTACTGACTCAGTGATAGGGAGAGGAGAGAGGGGGAGAGAGGTACTGACTAATTGAAAGGGAGAGGAGAGAGGGGAGAGAGGTACTGACTCAGTGAAAGGGAGAGGAGAGAGGGGAGAGAGGTACTGACTCAGTGAAAGGGAGAGGAGAGAGGGGAGAGAGGTACTGACTCAGTGAAAGGGAGATGAGAGTGGGAGAGAGGTACTGCCTCACTGAAAGGGAGAGGAGAGAGGTACTGACTCAGTGAAAGGGAGAGGAGCGAGTGAGAGAGAGGTACTGACTCAGTGAAAGGGAGATGAGCGAATGGTAGAGAGGTACTGACTCAGTGAAAGAGAGAGGTACAGACTCAGTGAAAGGGTGATGAGCGAGTGGGAGAGAGGTACTGACTAAGTGAAAGGGAGATGAGAGTGGGAGAGAGGTACTGCCTCAGTGAAAGGGAGAGGAGAGAGGGGAGAGAGGTACTGACTCAGTGAAAGGGAGATGAGAGTGGGAGAGAGGTACTGCCTCAGTGAAAGGGAGAGGAGAGAGGTACTGACTCAGTGAAAGGGAGAGGAGCGAGTGAGAGAGAGGTACTGACTCAGTGAAAGGGAGATGAGCGAATGGGAGAGGTACTGACTCAGTGAAAGAGAGAGGTACAGACTCAGTGAAAGGGAGATGAGAGTGGGAGAGAGGTACTGCCTCAGTGAAAGGGAGAGGAGAGAGGTACTGACTCAGTGAAAGGGAGAGGAGCGAGTGAGAGAGAGGTACTGACTCAGTGAAAGGGAGAGGAGAGAGGGGAGAGAGGTACTGACTCAGTGAAAGGGAGATGAGAGTGGGAGAGAGGTACTGCCTCAGTGAAAGGGAGAGGAGAGAGGTACTGACTCAGTGAAAGGGAGAGGAGAGAGGTACTGACTCAGTGAAAGGGAGATGAGCGAGTGGGAGAGAGGTACTGACTCAGTGAAAGGGAGATGAGCGAGTGGGAGAGAGGTACTGACTCAGTGAAAGGGAGATGAGCGAGTGGGAGAGATGTACTGACTCAGTGAGGTCGTCAATGATCTTCTGTTTCTCGTTGATGTCGTCTCGGAGACGTCCCAGCTGCTTGTGGTGGGTCTCACGGTGAGCCTCCATCTGAAACAGGGAGAAAGACAGGCTAAAACACACACTCACATTACCAATAAGTCTCTGTGATAAATGGGATCCTCCCCGTCCCACAGTCTGTAACCAGGTTACCTTGACATCAGCAGACTCCTCAACGTCTGTCTGATTCTCTCCCTTTGTCCCTGCTGACATGCTCTCTGAAACACACACACACACACACACACATTGCATTTTAGTGTACACCTATAAAGCTGGTCATTTCAACCTGATGTGTCATGCCCCTAGGGGTCACAGGGGCACAGGGGCACAGGAACACTGGGGCACAGGGGCACAGGAGCACTGGGGCATAGGGGCACAGGAGCACAGGGGCACAGGAGCACAGGGGCACAGGTGCACAGGAGCACAGGGGCACAGGAGCACAGGAGCACTGGGGCACAGGGGCACAGGAGCACAGGGGCACAGGAGCACTGGGGCACAGGAGCACTGGGGCACAGGGGCACAGGAGCACTGGGGCACAGGAGCACTGGTGCACAGGAGCACAGGGGCACAGGAGCACAGGGGCATAGGGGCACAGGAGCACAGGAGCACAGGGGCACAGGAGCACTGGGGCACAGGGGCACAGGAGCACTGGGGCACAGGGGCACTGGGGCACAGGAGCACTGGGGCACTGGGGCACAGGAGCACAGGGGCACAGGAGCACAGGGGCACAGGGGCATAGGGGCACAGGAGCACAGGGGCACAGGAGCACTGGGGCACAGGGGCACTGGGGCACAGGGGCACAGGAGCACTGGGGCACAGGAGCACTGGGGCACAGGGGCACAGGAGCACTGGGGCACAGGAGCACTGGTGCACAGGAACGTGCCACCTCAGATATGTCGTTTTTTAAAATATAAAATGTAATATAAATGTTTTTTGAAGTTGGCTTTAGCTAGCCCAGATAGGTTCCCAAACTCATAACTAGATACCCAGAAGCCATTTCAGTATATCAATTAAGTAAGAGTAGCTAGCTTGTCTAACTATCTTTTTCTTAAAAAAAAAAACATCCGCCAGGAGGATACAGACAGCTCAAGAGATATGCTTAAATATGCAGAAAAATTGACATGTTTTTTGACATTAAAAAAATCATAATGAATAGATTAAAGGAAGAAGCTGTTTCAGGTGTTTGAAAAATGCTAAATTCTCCAATTTATGGATGGGGGAGGGTCGAGCCCCCCTCCGGACCACCCCTAGTCATCTTCACGTACTTTGTGCAAGCTCAGATTTTTGGGGTGCATGCCATCCCTAATTTCGTGTGTTTTACTGTAAGGCTCTGTGTAGTGTGTTGGTAGGAGCAGGAGTTTTACCTTGTGCCTGGAGTTTGGTCTGTTCTTCACTCAGGGAGTCATAGTTATCCTGTGTTGTTATAGAGCAGGGGTATTAAAACCTCAGTCTGCTCGTTTTCTGTTCTACCTGATAATTAATTTCACCCACCTGGTGTCCCAGGTCTAAATCAGTCCCTGATTAGAGGGGAATCACCCACCTGGTGTCCCAGGTCTAAACCAGTCCCTGATTAGAGGGGAATCACCCACCTGGTGTCCCAGGTCTAAATCAGTCCCCGATTAGAGGGGAATCACCCACCTGGTATCCCAGGTATAAATCAGTCCCCGATTAGAGGGGAATCACCCACCTGGTGTCCCAGGTCTAAATCAGTCCCTGATTAGAGGGGAATCACCCACCTGGTGTCCCAGGTCTAAATCAGTCCCTGATTAGAGGGGAATCACCCACCTGGTGTCCCAGGTCTAAATCAGTCCCCGATTAGAGGGGAATCACCCACCTGGTGTCCCAGGTCTAAATCAGTCCCCGATTAGAGGGGAATCACCCACCTGGTGTCCCAGGTCTAAATCAGTCCCCGATTAGAGGGGAACAATGAGAGAGAGAAAAAATGCAGTGGAACTGGCTTTTGAGGTCCAGAGTTTCTTTTGAGTGTTATAGTGTATCGTACTGTACTGTTATACCTTGAGCCTGCAGTTTGTCCAGTTCTTCACTCAGAGAGTCAACGTTCTCCTCCAGCTGGCTCTTCTTCTGCTCTACGTTCTGAATGTACTCTGTCAGGGAGCGGATCTTCACCTCATGCTGCACACACACACACAATGTTAGTACCAACGTTGGGACCAATGGGAATCAACCGCAAAATAACTTCCACACATTGGGCATCAGTGTAAATCAGCTTTCCACTTCAAATGACTCTCCACAAGAGTGTACACTCAGACTTCTATACCCACTAACATTTAGTTTCTCTCTCTCTCTCTCTCTCTCTCTCTCTCTCTCTCTCTCTCTCTCTCTCTCTCTCTCTCTCTCTCTCTCTCGCTCTCCCCACTAACATTTAGTCTCTCTCTCTCTCTCTACCCACTAACATTAAGTCTCTCTCTCTCTCTCTACCCACTAACATTAAGTCTCTCTCTCTCGGGTCTCTCTCTCTCTCTCGGGTCTCTCTCTCTCTCTCTCGGGTCGCTCTCTCTCTCGGGTCTCTCTCTCTTGGGTCTCTCTCTCTCTCTCTCTCTCGGGTCTCTCTCTCTCTCTCTCTCTCTCTCGCTCTCCCCACTAACATTTAGTCTCTCTCCCTCTCTCTCTACCCACTAACATTTAGTCTCTCTCTCTCGGGTCTCTCTCTCTCTCTCGGGTCTCTCTCTCTCGGGTCTCTCTCTCTCTCTCGGGTCTCTCTCTCTCGGGTCTCTCTCTCTTGGGTCTCTCTCTCTCTCTCTCGGGTCTCTCTCTCTCTCTCTCTCTCTCCTTGCCCTACCCCTTGTGCATAGTAAAATGTATTATTGGTAATCATATTGGGTCACCTGTGAGATGAGTAGTTGGCAAGAGGACAGCTCTCTTCCGGTCTCCTCCATCTTCCTATGAAACTCCATCTGAAGGCTCTCTAGCTGACGACAGCGTTTCACCATGGACTTGACCTCTGACTTGATCTTACTGATGTAGAGACGAGCTATTGTAAACTCCTCCTCGATCGCCCCCGTTATCTCCATCGGCTAGGAGGGGAGGAGAGGGAAAGATTACAATTTTCATTGATTCAATATGTTCCTGTATGTGTGCATTGGCAATCATATATGGCTACACTCTCCATGCCAATAATGACTTTTTGAATTTGAGAGACAGAGAGTGGGGAAAGAAAGAGAAAGACAGCTGGAGAGAACGAGAGAGAGCATCTCCGCTTTGAGGATAATACAGTGTCACCATCGCACACCCCCCTCCTTCTCCGTGGCCGATGTGAGTAAAACATTTAAACGTGTTAACCCTCGCAAGACTGCTGGCCCAGACGGCATCCCTAGCTGCGTCCTCAGAGCATGCACAGACCACACCAATCGCTCCATATCCCAGTCTGCTGTCCCCACATGCTTTAAGATGGCCACCATTGTTCCGGAACACAATAAGTAGCCTGTAGCACTGTAGCACTCACTTCTGTCATCACCCTCCAACCAAAAAAGGCCTGAGGTATTGATGGTATCCTCAATGAAATTATAAAATATACAGACCACAAATTCCAATTGGCTATTCTTAAACAATTTTCCTTAGCTCTGGCACCTTCCCCAATATTTGGAACGAAGGACTGATCACCCCAATCCACAAAAGTGGAGACAAATTTGACCCCAATAACATCTGTGGGATATGCATCAACAGTAACCTTGGGAAAATCCTCTGCATTATCATTAACAGCAGACTCGTACATTTCCTCAGTGAAAACAATGTACTGAGCAAATGTCCAATTTTTACAGTACGAGCACACAAAAAACCTTAGCCTAAACAAAAAACTAAACATACCTTAGCCTAAACAAAAAACTAAACATACCTTAGCCTAAACAAAAAACTAAACATACCTTAGCCTAAACACCACAAGTAACTTCCACAAAGCTGTGAATGGCCTTCTACGCCATCAAAAGGAACATCAAATTCAACATACCAATTAGGATCTGGCTAAAAATACTTGAATCAGTCATAGAGCCCATTGCCCTTAATGATTGTGAGGTCTGGGGTCCGCTCACCAACCAAGAATTCACAAAATGGGACAAACACCAAATTGAGACTCTGCATGCAGAATTCTGCACAAGTATCCCCAGTGTACAACGTAAAACACCAAATAATGCATGCAGAGCAGAATTAGGCCGATACACACTAATTATCAAAATCCAGAAATTCTACAACCACCTAAAAGGAAGCGATTCCCAAACCTTCCATAACAAAGCCATCACCTACAGAGAGATGAACTTGGAGAAGAGTCCCCTAAGCAAGCTGGTCCTGGGGCACTGTTATACCTGACCACTGTGACTGAACCAAACATTAGGCAGACCTGGCTCTCAAGAGAAGACAGGCTATGTGCACACATGCCAACAAAATGAGGTGGAAACTGAGCTGCACTTCCTAACCTCCTGCCAAATGTTTAACCATATTAGAGACACATATTTCCCTCAGATTACACAGACCCACAAAGAATTCAAAAACAAACCCAATTTTGATAAACTCCCATATCTATTGGGTGAAATTCACAGTGCACAATCACAGCAGTAAGATTTGTGACCTGTTGCCACAAGAAAAGGTTAACCAGTGAAGAACAAACACCATTGTAAATACAACCCATTTTATTTTTAATTTTCCCTGTTGTACTTTAACTATTTGCACATCCTTAAAACACTGTATACAGAAATAATATGACATTTGAAATGTCTTTATTATTTTGGAACTTTTGTGAGTGTAATGTTTACTGTTCATTTTAATAGTTTATTTAACTTTTGTATATTATCTACTTCACTTACTTTGGCAATGTTAACATGTTTCCCATGCCAATAAAGCCCCTTAAATTGACATTGAATTGAAATTGAATTGAGAGAGAGGCAGAGAGAGGCAGAGAGAGGCAGAGAGACGGAGAGAGAGGCAGAGAGAGGGAGAGAGAGGCAGAGAGAGACAGAGAGAGGCAGAGAGAGGCAGAGAGAGGCAGAGAGAGGCAGAGAGAGGCAGAGAGAGGGAGATAAAAGGAGGAGGGATAGGTCAAACATTTATAAAAACACATCTATTATGTTGACAGTAATTTAGCAGACGACATCGCCGAAACGAAGCGCGACGGAGAGTGTAAGCACATCAATAACAATCTAAATGGGATAACAGTGTTGTTGTTGACAGAGAACTCTGCTCTCTCTCTCTCTCTCTCTCTCTCTCTCTGCCTCTCTCTGCCTCTCTCTCTGCCTCTCTCTCTCTCTCTCTGACATCTGGTTTGATGTTCTTTCGCTGACGGCCTTAGAAAACAAAACTTCAAAGTAATGTCTTTCTAACTAGAAAAAGATGAAGTCATATGTTGACGTAAGAGTCTCAGGACATCTGTTTAGACTTTCAGATCATAATGAAATAGACACATGGACAGGGGAACTAGCCTCCACCTCCAGTCTTCTAGGATAGGGTTTCCCAGAATACAGCTCTCTCCTAGATCAGCATCATAGATCAGCAGTCCTACTCTTTTTGAATATGGGCGTACATGCCGTAACCTTGGTGACAGCAGACGTACCAGCTTGATGTTCTTGTTGTTAAAGTAAAAGTAAAGTTTTAAGTTTCAAGAATCAACGGTCAAGTAGTAACAGTTAATTGAAGTCAGAAGTCATATGTTTACAGCTAAAGTAGAGTATGGTACGGACCAGTTTGATGTCCTTGTTGCCCACGATGGCGCTGAACTCAGAAAGGTCCCTCGTCAGGCCGTTGAGAACCTCAGCGATGCGTTTCCTCTGATGAACACTCACTTCCTGTAGACGACACAAGTCCGCCTCGATACGCATCAGGTGGGCCTGGGGGAAAAGAAGAAGAAGAAGAAGAAGAAGAAGAAATGATTAGTATTTTTCATTTCTCCCAAACCCCCACATACACACCCACCAAAGGAGTAAAGGAGGGGAGGGAGGGAGCACAGAGGGAGCACAGAGGGGGAGCACAGAGGGAGCACAGTCAGCTACCATAGAATGACCAATAGATGGATGGATGGACGGATGGAGGAACAAATGCATGGATGGATGGATGGATGGATGGATGGATGAACGGATGGATGGATGAACAGATGGATGGATATCGTTGGATGGATGGATGGATTTTAATTTGAATTATTTTCACAGGGAATAAAGGTATAGAGGTATAGCCTACCATTTTCTTGGCCAGTTCCTCAGCCAGTAGTTTGTTCTGCAGACTCTTGTCCTCCACCTCCTGGCTCTTCTGATCGTAGTTAACAGCCAGCTCCTCCAAGGCCTGCAGAACCTCCCTGACCTCCGCCTTGGCAACCTCACTCTCCATCTGCAGCCTGCCAAGGTCCACAGACACCTTCTCACTGTCCCCACGGGATGAGGCAAGGAGCTGGGACAGAAACAGAGAAACAGACAGCCCCGTCAGACAAAACCCAGCTCCCCCAGACACCTTCTCACTGTCCCCAGGGGACGAGGCAAGGAGCTGGGAGAGAAACAGAGAAACAGACAGCCCCGTCAGACAAAACCCAGCTCCCCCAGACAACTTCTCACTGTCCACAGGGGACGAGGCAAGGAGCTGTGTACGGTTCTGTTCTGCTTTTCTTGTGTTATTTTTCTTTGTGTTCTCGATCGTAGTCCTGTCTTTCATTTTTGTTCATCGATTTCACCTGGTCTCATCAGCTCCCTATTTAGTTCAGTTCTTTCTCTTTGTATGGTTGTGAGGTATTGTTTGTTTTTGACTGCCTACCTGTGTTTGACCGTTGCCTGCGACCACGATTCCTACCTTCTGCGACGGCTTAATAAACATCTGCCCCACACTGCGTTTGAATCTACACCTTTTTCTCCCTGAGAATTCATTACAGCCTGGGAGATTGTCGTGTGGTGAATATCATTAATGTGTTTGTTATTTTATAAAATAATGACAGACCAAGTTCAATTATTACGCAATTAAATTAATCATATAACAATTAATTAAGTAGTAATCTGGGGCACCACAAAGTTATTTAAAGAGTTACTATCTCCCGACTAAACTCTAAAGATATAAAAATATCTCTTGCATCAGTCACAGTCAATTCATGAATTCTTATTTACCTTATCAGTCTCATTCTGAATGTCACAAAAAATCATTGGATATCTGCATGAACCCCCGCATAAATTATGAATCAGCGATATACAAATTGGCTTAATTATTTATTTACTAACTAAATAATCACACAGAATTACATAAACACACAAACAGGATAGCTTACACATTGATTAATATGCAATGAAAAGTCCCTAGTGGACTAAACCAATATGACTGGCTTGTTACACAAAATGGCGGACTCAACAGAGAGACAAAGGAATTCCACTATCGTACAGCTGATAAATATGCTCATGGACATGTGAATACTTTGCACATGAATGGCTGCTCATTCAAAAGAATTGCAATGTACACATTTACGCGTGTATGTCTTTGCTGTCTCTCTGTTGAAAACACATGATCCATCTACGGGGAGTAAATCGACAGAAAGTCTCTGGTTGTGTAAATCTCTGGTTGTCCACCAGAGGTCACTTTGTCCTTTGTAGCTCTACCTTCTCTGTCTCGGGGGTGTCTGTTAAACCGGTTCTTCCAGAGGAAGTGTTCGTTAGAATGGATCTTTCAGAGTACCACCCGGTGGTTCTCTGTAGAGTTTACTAGACTAGAGTACTTAAACAGCTGAATGTTCTTGTTTAGTCTTCTTCTTCGAGAGAGAGAGAGAGAGAGTCTCAGAGTTTCTAACCATTTCGTACCTTTCAGATCTAACGCTGTTGGTCACGCTGGTCTAATGTAGAGCTAGAACCAATTTACACGCCCGTAGAATCCGGGCAATGTACTGGTCTCTAGAGATTTAAATTCCTACCATTTCAACGTGCAGCCACGCTCCATGTTTTTTCTGGTTTGGTAGAATCTAATCATTCATGACGTCCGGTTCAACACCGTCTGCCTGCTTGGTCTGATATGTCCATTCTTCACGAGGGGTATGTCTACATAATATCTGTGCTCACGTGGGCGTGGTCACTGACTGGGAAGAACTTTCATATGATTTTTATTTACTCACTTACAAGGCTAATATCACATTTCATCTTCTCACAAATAGTTTCATATTTAATCCTATAAATTCCACAACATTTAGAAGTAAACCTGACAATTGGGAAATGTACACTTTCAGAGATACAGTTATGTTGTTCTACGGTCTTTAATGACATCACCAAATCGTAATGAATTCCACAGGATTGTTCTTTAAATACCCACGGACCATTCAAATGTTTGGATTACAGAAATATTGTTTTATTATCCAATCTTGGATGTCACAGCAATACAAAATCTCTCTCTGTTGTGACAAAGGGATTTTTAACTTCCATTTCTGCAGAGTGGAACAGAGAGAGTTCCTGCAGGTATTTACAACTGTCATAAAACGGACAATTTAGAGAGAGGGAAAGAGGGAGAGAGGGAGATAGAGAGAGGGAGGTAGGGAGGGAGGTGTGGGAGGGAGTGTAGGGAGGGAGGGAGGGAGGGAGGGAGGGAGGGAGGGAGGGAGGGAGGGAGAGGAAGATAGATAGAGAGAGGGAGAGAGGGAGAGAGGGGGAGAGGGAGAAAGAGAGAGGGAGGGAGGGAGGGAGGGAGGGAGGGAGGGAGGGAGGGAGGGAGGGAGGAAGATAGGGAGGGAGGGAGGGAGGGAGGGAGGGAGGGAGGGAGGGAGGGAGGGAGGGAGGGAGGGAGGGAGGGAGGGAGGGAGGGAGATAGAGAGAGAGAGGAAGATAGATAGAGAGGGGGAGGGAGGGAGATAGATAGAGAGAGGAAGGGAGGGAGAGAGATAGATAGAGAGAGGGAGGGAGAGAGGGAGATAGATAGAGAGAGGGAGGGAGGGAGAGAGAGGGAGAGAGGGAGGGAGGGAGAGAGAGGGAGATAGAGAGAAATAGTTAGAGGGAGATAGAGAGAGAAATAAATATAGAGGGAGAGAGAGAAAGACAAATGAAGAACCACAAGCCCAGCGGCTCACACCCCCTCTGAGCACCCCCCCTGTCAGCCACCCTGATAGCCCTTCTGACAACCCCCTCACACCCACTGAGGACAAACACAAGACGCAGATTGTACTACTTATGGACTCAAATGGGAAATATATAGAAGAAAAAAACCCACAGTGTGTCTAAACTCTGGTGTCCAAATACCCAGCGCGCCCTCGACCTTCTGTCTGAGGACCAACTAGGTTCACCCAGCCACATAATAATACACACGGCACAAACGACCTGAGAGCACAGCAGGAAAGGGTGGCCACAGCACTGAAGGGAGTGATTGAAAAGGCTTCTTCTACTTTCCCCAACGCACAAGTGGTTATCTCCACCCTGCTACCACGAAAAGACTTCCACCCTGCCACAATACAGCGGGTAAACGCAAGTATTTCCCGTGACTGTGCCTCAAAACCAAATGTTTTCCTGGCCCACCACTCCACCCTGGACTTGAACAGCCTCTATGACCAGGTCCACCTCTACAAGGCAGCAGTGCCCACCTTTCCCCGGACTCTAAAGGACATCGCTCTCAAACGTATCCCCAACACTTCACACAGGAGCAACAGATCACTAAACACCCCACCCAGACCAGCAAGACACCCTCCCAGACCTGCAGGACCCCCCCCTGGACCTACACACAGAGGACCCACGCCAAGAGGAATTACATCCAGACCACAGTACACCCAGACACATCCACACCCCCACCCCAACCAATCAACACCCCCCCCCCCCCCCCCCCCCCCCCCCACGTCAACCATGCCCACACCCCATTTAGGCCCCCTCAGATCAGACCTATGCCACTCCTGCCCACCCCATGCACCCCACCCCCGCAAAGACGGCCTCAACATGGAAGCCACACATACGCCCAGGTAGTGAGCGGGCAAACAGTCCCAACCCCCACTCTCACACTCGCCCAAGCCAATGGCATGTACCAGATGCTCAGCAGGCTCTGCTCACACTTACTGGCCTGAGGCCAAACCACGACCAACAACATTGGACCCTCTATGGAACAAAAAGCCTTCACTATATCATCCTGGAATATCCAAGGCCTGAGGTCATCTGCCTTTGGCCTAAAGAGCAGGAACCTGGACTTCACCAAAGAAATCGGTAATACAGACATTGTCATCCTGCAAGAAACCTGGTATAGAGGAGACGGACCCACTGGTTGCCCTCTAGGTTACAGAGAGCTGGTAGTCCCATCCACCAAACTACCAGGTGTGAAACAGGGAAGGGACAGGGGGTATGCTAATTTGGTATAGAGCAGACCTAACTCACTCCATTAAATTAATCAAAACAGGAACATTCTACATTTGGCTAGAAATTCAAAAGGAAATAATCCTAACAGAGAAAAATGTCCTCCTGTGTGCTACCTATATCCCCCCACTAGAATCCCCATATTTTAATGAAGACAGCTTCTCCATCCTGGAGGGGGAAATCAATCATTTCCAGGCCCAGGGACATGTACTAGTCTGTGGAGACCTAAATGCCAGAACCGGGCAAGAACCTGACACCCTCAGCACACAGGGGGACAAACACCTGCCTGGAGGTGACAGCATTCCCTCCCACATATGCCCCCCTAGGCACAACTATGACAACATAACCAACAAAAACGGGTCACAACTCCTGCAGCTCTGTCGCACGCTGGGTATGTACATAGTCAACGGTAGGCTTCGAGGGGACTCCTATGGTAGGTACACCTATAGCTCATCTCTTGGCAGTAGTACTGTAGACTACTTTATCAATGACCTCAACCCAGAGTCTCTCAGAGCGTTCACAGTCAGCCCACTGACACCCCTATCAGACCACAGCAAAATCACAGTCTACTTAAACAGAGCAATACTCAATCATGAGGTATCAAAGCCAAAGGAACTGAGTAACATTAAGAAATGCTATAGATGGAAGGAATGCAGTTTGGAAACCTACCAAAAAACAATTAGGCAACAACAAATTCAATCCCTTCTAGACAATTTCCTGGGTAAAACGTTCCACTGTAATAGTGAAGGTGTAAACTTGGCAGTAGAAAATCTTAACAGTATATTTGACCTCTCAGCTTCCCTATCAAATCTAAAAATCTCAAATAGAAAACCGAAGAAAATGAACAATAATGACAAATGGTTTGATGAAGAATGCAAAAATCTAAGAAAGAAATTGAGAAACCTGTCCAACCAAAAACATAGAGACCCGGAAAACCTGAGTCTACGCCTTCACTATGGTGAATCACTAAAACAATACAGAAATACACTACGGAAAAAGAAGGAACAGCATGTCAGAAATTAGCTCAATGTAATTGAAGAATCCATAGACTCTAACCACTTCTGGGAAAATTGGAAAACACTAAACAAACAACAACACGAAGAATTATCTATCCAAAATGGAGATGTATGGGTAAACCACTTCTTCAAACTTTTTGGCTCTATAACAAAGAATAAAGAGCAAAAACATATACATGATTAAATACAGATCTTAGAATCAACTATTAAAGACTACCAGAACCCACTGGATTCTCCAATTACATTGAATGAGTTACAGGACAAAATAAAAACCCTCCAACTCAAAAAGGCCTGTGGTGTTGATGGTATCCTCAATGAAATGATCAAATATACAGACAACAAATTCCAATTGGCTATACTTAAACTCTTTAACATCATCCTTAGCTCTGGCATCTTCCCCAATATTTGGAACCAAGGACTGATCACCCCAATCCACAAAAGTGGAGACAAATTTGACCCCAATAACTACCGTGGAATATCTCAACAGTAACCTTGGGAAAATCCTCTGCATTATCATTAACAGCAGACTCGTACATTTCCTCAATGAAAACAATGTACTGAGCAAATGTCAAATTGGCTTTTTACCAAATTACCGTACAACAGACCATGTATTCACCCTGCACACCCTAATTGACAACCAAACAAACCAAAACAAAGGCAAAGTCTTCTCATGCTTTGTTGATTTCAAAAAAGCCTTCGACTCAATTTGGCATGAGGGTCTGCTATACAAACTGATGGAAAGTGGTGTTGGGGGTAAAACATACGACATTATAAAATCCATGTACACAAACAACAAGTGTGCGGTTAAAATTGGCAAAAAACACACACATTTCTTCACACAGGGTTGTGGGGTGAGACAGGGATGCAGCTTAAGCCCCAACCCTCTTCAACATATATATCAACGAATTGGCGCGGGCACTAGAAAAGTCTGCAGCACCCTGCCTCACCCTACTAGAATCCGAAGTCAAATGTCTGCTGTTTGCTGATGATCTGGTGCTTCTGTCACCAACCAAGGAGGGCCTACAGCAGCACCTAGATCTTATGCACAGATTCTGTCAGACCTGGGCCCTGACAGTAAATCTCAGTAAGACCAAAATATTGGTGTTCCAAAAAAGGTCCAGTCACCAGGACCACAAATACAAATTCCATCTAGACACTGTTGCCCTAGAGCACACAAAAAACCTGGCCTTGGCCTAAACATCAGCGCCACAGGTAACTTCCACAAAGCTGTGAACGGTCTGAGAGACAAGGCAAGAAGGGCATTCTATGCCATCAAAAGGAACATACATTTCAACATACCAATTAGGATTTGGCTAAAAATACTTGAATCAGTCATAGAGCCCATTGCCCTTTATGGTTGCGAGGTCTGGGGTCCGCTCACCAACCAAGACTTCACAAAATGGGACAAACACCAAATTGAGACTCTGCATGCAGAAATATCCTCTGTGTACAACGTAAAACACCAAATAACGCATGCAGAGCAGAATTAGGCCGATACCCACTAATCATCAAAATCCAGAAAAGAGCCGTTAAATTCTATAACCACCTAAAAGGAAGCGATTCCCAAACCTTCCATAACAAAGCCATCACCTACAGAGAGATGAACCTGGAGAAGAGTCCCCTAAGCAAGCTGGTCCTGTGGCTCTGTTCACAAACACAAACACACCCTACAGAGCCCCAGGACAACAGCACAATTAGACCCAACCAAATCATGAGAAAACAAAAAGATAATTACTTGACACATTGGAAAGAATTAACAAAAAAACAGAGCAAACTAGAATGCTATTTGGCCCTACACAGAGAGTACACAGCGGCAGAATACCTGACCACTGTGACTGACCCAAAATTAAGGAAAGCTTTGACTATGTACAGACTCAGTGAGCATAGCCTTGCTATTGAGAAAGGCCACCGTAGGCAGACATGGCTCTCAAGAGAAGACAGGCTATGTGCTCACTGCCCACAAAATGAGGTGGAAACTGAGCTGCACTTTCTAACCTCCTGCCCAATGTATGACCATATTAGAGAGACATACTTCCCTCAGATTACACAGATTCACAAAGAATTTGAAATTAATCCTGATTTTGATAAACTCCCATATCTACTGGGTGAAATACCACAGTGTGACATCACAGCAGTAATATGTGTGACCTGTTACCACAAGAAAAGGGCAACAAGTGAAGAACAAACAACATTATAAATACAACCCATATTTATGTTGATTTATTTTCCCTGTTGTACTTTAACCATTTGTACATCGTTACAACACTATATATATTACAACACTGTCTATATAACAACACTGTATATATACATAATATGACATCTGTAATGTCTTTATTATTTTGGCACTTCTGTGAGTGTAATGTTTACTGTTAATTTGTATTGTTTATTTCACTTTTGTATATTATCTACATCACTTGCTTTGGTAATGTTAACATATGTTTCCCATGCCAATAAAGCCCCTTAAATTGAATTGAGAGAGAGGGGGGGGGGGGAGGAAGGAAGGAAGGAAGGAAGGAAGGAAGGAAGGAAGGAAGGAAGGAAGGAAGGAAGGAAGGAAGGAAGGAAGGAAGGAAGGAAGGAAGGAAGGAAGGAAGGAAGGAAGGAAGGAAGGAGAGCGAGAGGGAGAGAGAGGGAGATAGAGAGAGAAAGATATATATATATATACTGTATATAAACAGAGGGAGAGAGAGAGAGAGAGAGAGGGAGGAAGGAAGGAAGTTAGAGAGAGTGAGAGAAAGATATATAGAGAGATGGAGATATAGAGATAGAGTAAGATAGATAGGGTAAAAGAGGAAATAAAGACAATGTACCTCTTCCTCTGGAGGGATCTAGGAAGATAGAGGAAGATACTGTGGAGAGATAGAGGAAGATAGATGAGGAAATAGATACTGTCTGCTACCTCTTCCTGGTCCAGCATCTGTTCCTTCAGCTTCTCTACCAGCTGACTCTGCTGGTTGATCTCATCGTCCTGTGTAGACACACACACACACACACACACACACACACACACACAACAAAAAAACAGGTATGTTGTACAGAGCCTTATGGGTAAAATTGTTCATCATGCATCTCCATCAGAGACAAACACACTCTATTTATGTCACATCAAACACAAACTTCACTAGCAAGTTTCATTGTGTGTCTGAACCCTGACCTTGTCATCCAGCTGTTTGTAGAGTTTGCGTATTTCCTCCTCGTACTTCTGTCTCTCCTCCTCTGAAATCCTGATCACAATGGAAGAGGAACTGTCTTCTCTGGGGAGTCGACTCAGACTGGAAGAGGAACTGTCTTCTCTGGGGAGTCGACTCAGACTGGAAGAGGAACTGTCTTCTCTGGGGAGTCGACTCAGACTGGAAGAGGAACTGTCTTCTCTGGGTATCAGACACTTAACCGGCACAGCCCCAGGACTCGACAGATCCAGCTCAGGAACCTCCTCACCTGGTGTGGGTCAGTGGATCATGAAGAGGGCAGACCACATTGGGGGAGATATACTGTGTGTGTGTGTGTGTGTGTGTGTGTGTGTGTGTGTGTGTGTGTGTGTGTGTGTGTGTGTGTGGGGGGGGGGGGTGTGTGTGTGTGTGTGTGTCTATAATATACATGTGTGTGTTCTCCTCAACAAACTAGCCCATTGAGGGTAATGAGTGAGAGTAGTGAATTACATTAGGTATGCTCTGTGGATTAACTGACAGGTCTCTGCCCTGTGGATTAACTGACAGGTCTCTGCTCTGTGGATTAACTGACAGGTCTCTGCCCTGTGGATTAACTGACAGGTCTCTGCTCTGTGGATTAACTGACAGGTCTCTGCCCTGTGGATTAACTGACAGGTCTCTGCTCTGTGGATTAACTGACAGCTCTGCCCTGTGGATTAACTGACAGGTCTGCCCTGTGGATTAACTGACAGGTCTCTGCTCTGTGGATTAATTGACAGGTCTCTGCTCTGTGGATTAACTGACAGCTCTGCCCTGTGGATTAATTGACAGGTCTCTGCTCTGTGGATTACTAAAATATAAGAACGCATAAAACTCTTATTTTCGGCTGGCATTATGGCAGCGCAAGTGTCAAAGGCACATTCGTTGTCAATGTTGACCTGTTAAAGCCAGCGTTGTGCTATTTTCAAACTGTTGCGCAAGGATTGGTAATTCACCAGTGTTGTTCTGTACATCAGGTCACTTGCGCTTAGATGGGAGGGTTGGAAATATCTTAGGTGTTTCCTTAAAAACGTGATCCAACGTGCTAATTTCAGGCAGCTCAGGTAAGGATATTTAAGACTAACCAAAAGCTGGTTTAGGAGGTAAAGCAGTTGATTATGGCATGAATTTTGACAGAGGAATCGCAGACTTTCCAGTTGTGGAACACAAGAGATGTGCTTTTGTTGCCTGTATAATTCCTATTTAGAAACATAACAAACTAAGTCCCCCCCACCCCCATTTAGCTTTATTAAAATATCATGCCCGAGAGGTGCAAAACAGTGAGCTGACATTCCCAGTTTGTTATTATATGCCCACGGGGAGCAATAATGGTGCCTGTAAGTGTATTTAGTCAGAGCCTAATTAAAGCGATGTTGTTTTGTTTTGTTTCATTAAGAACTATTCGCTCTCTTCTCAGGTCGTGTCAATCATGAATGGAATCTCGCTTATTGATCATGTTCGGAATGTCCATGCTCAGCCATAATGGAATTTACAGTAGACCTAACCCCTATATCAGAGTGAATGCTATGTAGACCTAGCCCCTATATCAGTGTAAACACTATGTAGACCTAGCCCCTATATCAGAGTGAATGCTATGTAGACCTAGCCCCCTATATCAGTATGAATGCTATGTAGACATAGCCCCTATATCAGTGTGAATGCTATGTAGACATAGCCCCTATATCAGTGTGAATGCTATGTAGACCTAGCCCCTATATCAGTGTGAATGCTATGTAGACCTAGCCCCCTATATCAGTATGAATGCTATGTAGACCTAGCCCCCTATATCAGCATTAATGCTATGTAGACATAGCCCCTATATCAGTGTGAAGGCTATGTAGACCTAGCCCCTATATCAGTGTGAATGCTATGTAGACCTAGCCCCTATATCAGTATTACCTAGCCCCTATATCAGTGTGAATGCTATGTAGACCTAGCCCGTATATCAGTGTGAATGCTATGTAGACCTAGCCCCTATATCAGTGTGAATGCTATGTAGACCTAGCCCCCTATATCAGTGTGAATGCTATGTAGACCTAGCCCCCTATATCAGTGTGAATGCTATGTAGACCTAGCGCCTATATTAGTGTGAATGCTATGTAGATCTAGCCCCTATATCAGTGTGAATGCTATGTAGACCTAGCCCCCTATATCAGTGTGAATGCTATGTAGACCTAGCCCCCTATATCAGTGTGAATGCTATGTAGATCTAGCCCCTATATCAGTGTGAATGCTATGTAGACCTAGCCCCTATATCAGTGTGAATGCTATGTAGACCTAGCCCCCTATATAAGTGTGAATGCTATGTAGACCTAGCCCCTATATCAGTGTGAATGCTATGTAGACCTAGCCTCCTATATCAGTGTGAATGCTATGTAGACCTAGCCTCCTATATCAGTGTGAATGCTTTGTAGACATAGCCCCTATATCAGTGTGAATGCTATGTAGACCTAGCCTCCTATATCAGTGTGAATGCTATGTAGACCTAGCCTCCTATATCAGTGTGAATGCTATATAGACCTAGCCCCCTATATCAGTGTGAATGCTATGTAGATCTAGCCCCTATATCAGTGTGAATGCTATGTAGATCTAGCCCCTATATCAGTGTGAATGCTATGTCGACCTAGCCCCCTATATCAGTGTGAATGCTATGTAGACCTAGCCACCTATATCAGTGTGAATGCTATGTAGATCTAGCCCCTATATTAGTGTGAATGCTATGTAGACCTAGCCCCCTATATCGGTGTGAATGCTATGTAGACCTATCCTCCTATATCAGTGTGAATGCTATGTAGACCTAGCCCCTATATCAGTGTGAATGCTATGTAGACCTAGCCCCCTATATCAGTGTGAATGCTATGTAGACCTAGCCTCCTATATCAGTGTGAATGCTATGTAGACCTAGCCCCTATATCAGTGTGAATGCTATGTAGACCTAGCCTCCTATATCAGTGTGAATGCTATGTAGACCTAGCCTCCTATATCAGTGTGAATGCTATGTAGATCTAGCCCCTATATCAGTGTGAATGCTATGTAGACCTAGCCTCCTATATCAGTGTGAATGCTATGTAGACCTATCCTCCTATATCAGTGTGAATGCTATGTAGACCTAGCCCCTATATCAGTGTTAATGCTATGTAGACCTAGCCCCCTATATCAGTGTGAATGCTATGTAGACCTAGCCCCCTATATCAGTGTGAATGCTATGTAGATCTAGCCCCTATATCAGTGTGAATGCTATGTAGATCTAGCCCCTATATCAGTGTGAATGCTATGTAGACCTAGCCCGCTATATCAGTGTGAATGCTATGTAGACCTAGCCCCCTATATCATTGTGAATGCTATGTAGACCTAGCCCCTATATCAGTGTGAATGCTATGTAGACCTAGCCCCTATATCAGTGTGAATGCTATGTAGACCTAGCCCCCTATATCAGTGTGAATGCTATGTAGACCTCGCCCCCTATATCAGTGTGAATGCTATGTAGACCTAGCCCCTATATCACTGTGAATGCTATGTAGACCTAGCCTCCTATATCAGTGTGAATGCTATGTAGACCTAGCCCCCTATATCAGTGTGAATGCTATGTAGACCTAGCCCCCTATATCAGTGTGAATGCTATGTAGATCTAGCCCCTATATCAGTGTGAATGCTATGTAGATCTAGCCCCTATATCAGTGTGAATGCTATGTAGACCTAGCCCGCTATATCAGTGTGAATGCTATGTAGACCTAGCCCCCTATATCAGTGTGAATGCTATGTAGACCTAGCCCCTATATCAGTGTGAATGCTATGTAGACCTAGCCCCCTATATCAGTGTGAATGCTATGTAGACCTAGCCCCCTATATCAGTGTGAATGCTATGTAGACCTAGCCCCTATATCACTGTGAATGCTATGTAGACCTAGCCTCCTATATCAGTGTGAATGCTATGTAGACCTAGCCCCCTATATCAGTGTGAATGCTATGTAGACCTAGCCCCCTATATCAGTGTGAATGCTATGTAGATCTAGCCCCTATATCAGTGTGAATGCTATGTAGATCTAGCCCCTATATCAGTGTGAATGCTATGTAGACCTAGCCCGCTATATCAGTGTGAACGCTATGTAGACCTAGCCCCCTATATCAGTGTGAATGCTATGTAGACCTAGCCCCTATATCAGTGTGAATGCTATGTAGACCTAGCCTACTATATCAGTGTGAATGCTATGTAGACCTAGCCCCCTATATCAGTGTGAATGCTATGTAGACCTAGCCTCCTATATCAGTGTGAATGCTATGTAGACCTAGCCACCTATATCAGTGTGAATGCTATGTAGATCTAGCCCCTATATCAGTGTGAATGCTATGTAGACCTAGCCCCTATATCAGTGTGAATGCTATGTAGACCTAGCCTCCTATATCAGTGTTAATGCTATGTAGACCTAGCCTCCTATATCAGAGTGAATGCCATGTAGACCTAGCCTCCTATATCAGTGTTAATGCTATGTAGACCTAGCCCCTATATCAGTGTTAATGCTATGTAGACCTAGCCTCCTATATCAGTGTGAATGCTATGTAGACCTAGCCTCCTATATCAGTGTGAATGCTATGTATATATTTACATATTGAAGCTTTGCAATTACTTAGAACAATGTGGAATGCAAACTGGTTAAAGTTAACACGTACCAAAGATGGGATAGGTCTACATTTTGTGTTTTTGTTTCTGTAAGCTGTTTTTAACACAATATAATGGACTAACATTGGAGTTGATTCCAAGGCATTACACCAAAGACCGTAAATACACAACTTGAAGCAAACACATATTTACCCATGGAGAACGTTCTGATTGGCCAGTGAGTGTCAAGCGTCAACACACCTACAACTTAGGTTACGGGGTTAATTCTGCGTGGCTACGGGGTTAATTCCACATGGCTACAGGGTTAATTCTGCGTGGCTACAGGGTTAATTCCGCGTGGCTACAGGGTAAATTCCGCGTGGCTACAGGGTTAATTCCACATGGCTACAGGGTTAATTCCGCGTGGCTACAGGGCTAATTCCGCGTGGCTATAGGGTTAATTCCGCATGGCTACAGGGTTAATTGCACAAGGTTACGCAGTTTAAAAACAAACAACTCAAAGGTTAAAAGTTAAGGCATTCATTTTGAGTGGTTAAGGTTAGGACTATGGTTCGGGGAAGGCTCTGCAAACCAACAGACCTCATACCATCAAGTATCATCAAGAGCGTAGCGCAGTGGTCTGAGCATCACAAGTCCCAGTGCTAGGCAACAGTGCTGTGGTCTGAGCATCACGGGTCCCAGTGCAACAGCACAGTGGTCTGAGCATCACGGGTCCCAGTGCAACAGCACAGTGGTCTGAGCATCACGGGTCCCAGTGCTAGGCAACAGTGCTGTGGTCTGAGCATCACGGGTCCCAGTGCTAGGCAACAGCGCAGTGGTCTGAGCATCACGGGTCCCAGTGCAACAACACAGTGGTCTGAGCATCACGGGTCCCAGTGCTAGGCAACAGTGCAGTGGTCTGAGTATCACAGGTCCCAGTGCTAGGCAACAGCGCAGTGGTCTGAGCATCACGGGTCCCAGTGCAACAACACAGTGGTCTGAGCATCACGGATCCCAGTGCTAGGCAACAGCGCAGTGGTCTGAGCATCACGGGTCCCAGTGCTAGGCAACAGTGCTGTGGTCTGAGCATCACGGGTCCCAGTGCTAGGCAACAGCGCAGTGGTCTGAGCATCACGGGTCCCAGTGCTAGGCAACAGCGCAGTGGTCTGAGCATCACGGGTCCCAGTGCTAGGCAACAGCGCAGTGGTCTGAGCATCACGGGTCCCAGTGCAACAGCACAGTGGTCTGAGCATCACGGGTCCCAGTGCAACAGCACAGTGGTCTGAGCATCACGGGTCCCAGTGCAACAGCACAGTGGTCTGAGCATCACGGGTCCCAGTGCAACAGCACAGTGGTCTGAGCATCACGGATCCCAGTACAACAGCACAGTGGTCTGAGCATCACGGGTCCCAGTACAACAGCACAGTGGTCTGAGCATCACGGGTCCCAGTGCTGGGCAACAGGAAGGCGGATATCAACGTTCTCAGGACCTTTTCAAACGCCCAAAATGGACATCTATTTCTAGTGATCGGGCTATTTATTGTGTGTGAGTGTATACCTGTGTATTCGTGCTCTGTGTGTGTGTGTGTGTGTGTGTGTGTGTGTGTGTGCTACTTGACGTGCCTGTTCCGTGGGAGGCCTCCCCGTTTCTCCATTGGTTCAGCTCAGCCTCCAGTCTCTGGACCGTCTCCTTCATCACCCTGTTCTTCTCCTTCTCCTTCTCGTACTTCTTCTTCCACTGTTCTGCTGTCAGCTCCAGGTTGACCGAGGCCTTGTTCCTGATGGTCTTAGCTCTGGGTGGGGAGAAGAGAAACACAATTCGATCAATTCCACATAGCAATAACAATAACAATTATATTTGATTCAAACTTCATTGGTCCCCACAGGGAAATTCGTTGTGCAGCCAGCAGGTTTTAAAATTAATAAAAACTCGTTAAAAAGCAACAGTATTATTAATAGTTTTCCCCCCCCCATGGTTTAATAAAGTCACCGAATGGTTTGGGGTATTGTAAATTACTAATACTTTCATTTACACTGACTCCACAGAGATGTTTGTACCAGTGGAGGCTCCTCCAGGGAGGCACGGGAGGACCGGTGCAGGCTCCACAGAGGAGGCACGGGAGGACCGGTGGAGGCTCCACAGAGGAGGAAGATGTTTGTACCAGAGGAGGCTCCTCAGAGGAGGAAGATGTTTGTACCAGTGGAGGCTCCACAGAGGAGGAAGATGTTTGACCAGAGGAGGCTCCACAGAGGAGGAAGATGTTTGACCAGAGGAGGCTCCTCAGAGGAGGAAGATGTTTGACCAGAGGAGGCTCCACAGAGGAGGAAGATGTTTGACCAGAGGAGGCTCCACAGAGGAGGAATGGGTGACTGTGAACAGTGTGTGTGTGTGTGTGTGTGTGTGTGTGTGTGTGTGTGTGTGTATTACCGTTGTCCGAACATGAGTGTGGACTTGGTCTCCTGGTCGTTGTAGCTGGATGGAGAGCAGCAGATGAACATGGTGGTTCTACAGTTTCCCCCTAGAGAGTCCTGCAGGATACGGGTCATCTTACTGTCACGGTACGGGACATGGGTCTTCTATAGGGGGGAGAGGGATGGAGGGGCAGAAGGGAGGGAGAGAGAGAGAGAGGGGGGGGAGAGAGAGGGAGAGAGAGAGAGGAGGGAAGAGAGGGGGGGAGAAAGCAAGAGAGAGAGAGAGAGAGAGAGAGAGAGGGGGAGAGAGTGGGGGGGAAGAGTGGGGGGGAAGAGAGAGAGAGAGAGAGAGAGAGAGAGAGAGAGGTAGAATGGGGAGAGAGAGAGAGGAGAGAGAGGGGGAGAGGGAGAGAGAGAGAGAGAGAGAGAGGGGGGAGAGAAAGAAGAGAGAGCGAGAGAGAGAGAGAGAGAGAGAGAGAGAGGGGGGGAGAAAGAAGAGAGAGAGAGAGGAGAGAGAGGGGGAGAGGGAGAGAGAGAGAGAGAGAGAGAGAGAGAGAGAGAGAGAGAGGGAGAGAGAGAGAGACAGAGTGAGGGGAGAGAGAGAGAGAGAGAGAGGGGGGGGAGAAAGAAGAGAGAGAGAGAGAGGGGAGAGAGAAAGAGTGAGGGGAGAGAGAGAGAGAGAGAGAGAGAGAGAGAGGGTTGGGGAGAGAAAGAAGAAAGCAAACTTGAATCGCTGAACCAAACACAGGTAGCTACAGAATAACTCTCCTCATCATGGGGTCCAGTGTCCAGTTAACTAATTAGAACATATATTGTGTGGGGGGGGGGAGACGACACTGAAGTTACAGGGGGGGAGGACGACACTGGACTTACAGGGGGGGAGGACGACACTGGACTTACAGGGGGGAGGACGACACTGGACTTACAGGGGGGACGACACTGGACTTACAGGAGGACGACACTGGACTTACAGGAGGGAGGACGACACTGGACTTACAGGGGGGAGGACGGCACTGGACTTACAGGGGGGAGGACGACACTGGACTTACAGGGAGGACGACACTGGACTTACAGGGGGAGGACGACACTGGACTTACAGGGGGGAGGACGACACTGGACTTACAGGGGGGAGGACGACACTGGACTTCCAGGGAGGACGACACTGGACTTACAGGGGGGAGGACGACACTGGACTTACAGGGGGGACGACACTGGACTTACAGGGGGGAGGACGACACTGGACTTACAGGGGGGACGACACTGGACTTACAGGGTGGACGACACTGGACTTACAGGGGGGAGGACGACACTGGACTTACAGGGACGACGACACTGGACTTACAGGGGGGAGGACACTGGACTTACAGGGGGGAGGACGACACTGGACTTACAGGGGGGAGGACGACACTGGACTTACAGGGGGGAGGACGACACTGGACTTACAGGGGGGACGACACTGGACTTACAGGGGGGAGGACACTGGACTTACAGGGGGGACGACACTGGACTTACAGGAGGGAGGACGACACTGGACTTACAGGGGGGAGGACGACACTGGACTTACAGGGAGGACGACACTGGACTTACAGGGGGGAGGACGACACTGGACTTACAGGGGGGAGGACGACACTGGACTTACAGGGGGGACGACACTGGACTTACAGGGGGGAGGACACTGGACTTACAGGGGGGAGGACGACACTGGACTTACAGGGGGGAGGACGACACTGGACTTACAGGGGGGGAGGACGACACTGGACGACACTGGACAGGGGGGGGGGGGGGGGGGAGAGATGACGCTGCCCTGTGTGTGTGTGTGTGTGTGTGTGTGTGTGTGTGTGTGTGTGTGTGTGTGTGTGTGTGTGTGTGTGTGCGTGCGTGCGTGCGTGCGTGCGTGCGTGCGTGCGTGCGTGCGTGCGTGTGTGTGTGTGTGTGTGTGTGGGAGAGAACTAGACTTACATTTCCTTCGGCCAGAGCAGAGATGACGTTGCCCAGTGAAGACAGTGACTTGTTAATGTTCTTAGCTTCCTCCAACACAGCTCCCTCTGCTCCTGTCTTACTGACCTGGGGGAATATATCATATATCCAACACAGCTCCCTCTGCTCCTGTCTTACTGACCTGGGGAAATATATCATATATCCAACACAGCTACCTCTGCTCCTGTCTTACTGACCTGGGGAAATATATCATATATCCAACACAGCTACCTCTGCTCCTGTCTTACTGACCTGGGGAAATATATCATATATCCAACACAGCTACCTCTGCTCCTGTCTTACTGACCTGGGGAAATATATCATATATCCAACACAGCTACCTCTGCTCCTGTCTTACTGACCTGGGGAAATATATCATATATCCAACACAGCTACCTCTGCTCCTGTCTTACTGACCTGGGGAAATATATCATATATCAAACACAGCTCCCTCTGCTCCTGTCTTACTGACCTGGGGAAATATATCATATATCAAACACAGCTCCCTCTGCTCCTGTCTTACTGACCTGGGGAAATATATCATATATCAAATCTGATCTGGTCATGTATAAGGAAGGACACTACAAACACATACAGATACAGGAGATTATGCACCAGACTCATACACGCTGTACAGATACACAGAAACAGACTCATACACGCTGTACAGATACACAGAAACAGACTCATACACGCTGTACAGATACACAGAAACAGACTCATACACGCTGTACAGATACACAGAAACAGACTCATACACGCTGTACAGATACACAGAAACAGACTCATACACGCTGTCCAGATACACAGAAACAAACTCATACACGCTGTGCAGATACACAGAAACAGACTCATATATGCCTCATGTCCCTCAGGAGACTGAATAGATTTGGAATGGGTCCTCAGATCTTCAGAAAGCTATACAGCTGCACCATCGAGAGCATCCTGACCGGTTGCATCGCCGCCTGGTATGGCAACTGCTCGGCATCTGACCGCAACGTGCTACAGAGGGTAGTGCGTAGGGCCCAGTACATCACTGGGGCCAAGCTTCCTGCCATCCAGGACCTCAGTACCAGGCGGTGTCAGAGGAAGGCCCTAAAAATTGTCAAAGACTCCAGCCACCCTAGTCATAGACTGTTCTCTCTGCTACCGCATGGCAAGCGGTAACGGATATCCAAGTCCAGGTCCAAGAGGCTTCTAAACAGCTTCTACCCCCAAGCCATAAGACTCCTGAACACCTAATCAAATGGCTACCCAGACTATTTACATTGCTCCCCCCCCTTTTTTTGTTACACTGCTGCTACTCGCTGTTTATTATCTATTATCTATGCGTAGTCCCTTTACCCCAACCTGCATATTACCTCACACTAGCCTCTGCTTCCTGGTTAACGCTACTCCATTACCACACTAGCCTCTGCTTCCTGGTTAAAGCTAGTTCATTACCACACTAGCCTCTACTTCCTGGTTAAAGCTACTCCATTACCACACTAGCCTCTGCTTCCTGGTTAACGCTAGTCCATTACCACACTAGCCTCTGCTTCCTGGTTGAAGCTAGTTCATTACCACACTAGCCTCTGCTTCTTGGTTAAAGCTAGTTCATTACCACACTAGCCTCTATTTCCTGGTTAACGCTACTCCATTACCACACTAGCCTCTACTTCCTGGTTAACACTACTCCATTACCACACTAGCCTCTACTTCCTGGTTAAAGCTAGTCCATTACCACATTAGCCTCTGCTTCCTGGTTAACGCTAGTCCATTACCACACTAGCCTCTGCTTCCTGGTTAAAGCTAGTTCATTACCACACTAGCCTCTACTTCCTGGTTAACGCTACTCCATTACCACACTAGCCTCTGCTTCCTGGTTGAAGCTAGTTCATTACCACACTATCCTCTGCTTCCTGGTTAAAGCTAGTTCATTACCACACTAGCCTCTGCTTCCTGGTTAAAGCTACTCCATTACCACACTAGCCTCTACTTCCTGGTTAACGCTAGTTCATTACCACACTAGCCTCTATTTCCTGGTTAACGCTACTCCATTACCACACTAGCCTTTACTTCCTGGTTAACGCTAGTCCATTACCACACTAGCCTCTGCTTCCTGGTTAACGCTACTCCATTACCACACTAGCCTCTGCTTCCTGGTTAACGCTAGTCCATTACCACACTAGCCTCTGCTTCCTGGTTAACGCTAGTCCATTACCACACTAGCCTCTGCTTCCTGGTTAACGCTACTCCATTACCACACTAGCCTCTGCTTCCTGGTTAACGCTACTCCATTACCACACTAGCCTCTGCTTCCTGGTTAAAGCTAGTTCATTACCACACTAGCCTCTGCTTCCTGGTTAAAGCTACTCCATTACCACACTAGCCTCTGCTTCCAGGCCTTTGACCACCGAACATTCAAATTGTTTAAACGCCACCGTTCATCAACACCCAGCAGTTGATCAAAGTTCATTATGGTGTGTCTTGTCCTTTACCGTCTCACTCCCAGCCAGGGAAAATAGGTCCCCTGGGGTCTATTTAGTGAACGCATGTAGTGAACTCTTACCTTCTCACTCCCAGCCAGATCCACTAGGTAGAGCTTCCCACACAGTTTCTGCTCTGTCTCCACGTGTTCCTGTTTAATGTTGATCAGGAAGATACTGTGACTCCTGGAGCTGTGCTCATTCATATCTGGAGAGAGGGGAGAAAAGAGGAGAAGAAGAGAGGAGAAGAGAGGAGAAGAGGGGAGAAGAGAAGAGAGGAGAAGAGAGGAGAAGAGAAGAGAGGAGAAGAGGAGAGAGGAGGAGACGGGAGAGGGGAGGAGAAGAGGGGAGAAGAGAAGAGAGGAGAAGAGAGGAGAAGATGGAAGTGGGGAGGAGAAGAGGGGAGAAGAGAAGAGAGGAGAAGATGGGAGAGGGGAGAAGAGAGAAGGAGAGAAAAGAAGAGAGAAGGAGAGGGGAGAAGAGGGGAGAAGAGAAGAGGAGAAAATAGGAGAGGAGAAGAGGGGAGAGAAGAGAGGAGAAGAGAGGAGAAGAGGAGAAGAAAAGATAGTAACAGAGGCAGCAACAGAGGTAGTAACAGAGTTGGCAGCAGAGATAGTAAACCAATATGACAGATCCCCCCCCCAGACACTATAGAAGAATCTGCAGAGTTTCTCTACAGACTTACACTTCACGCTATACAATATACTAAGTGTCATTTGGACTTACTGGTGACAGCTACATGGCGGTTGGCTTTTCCCTCGTCAATAACATCCATCACCTCCTCTGGGCAGGAGACAAAACGCTCAGTGCAGCCCTGAGAGACAATTCAACAAATGACAGTCAAAAAAGTTAGCATTGGGAAGATGACACGTCTCTAATGTAGAAACCATCATAGATGGTCAGTTAACATTAAATCATCACCTCAGCTGATGAAAGCCTGACTCACCTTCACATAGGGAACCCTGTGCTTGTCCTCATGTACTGCCAGGTTAGTCTTCGTCACTGAGAGAGATGGACAGAAGAAGAGATGAGTACTTTTGGAGATTTTACTTTCATATCTAGCCAAAGGCCCAAAACAGTCAAATTGATTTTAAATCAAAATGTATTTAAAGTGTACTTCCCAAACACAGACACATCACACATACAGAGAGAAACAAGAGTTCATTACAGTGCATGAACAACCACAGAACAGGAGAGCAACAACTCCTAAAGTCTGGCATAGACCACCTGTTGCTGCTCTGACTGTCTCCCTCAGGCCTCCTCAGGCCTCCCTCAGACCTCCTCAGGCCTCCTCAGGCCTCCCTCAGTTCTCCCTCAGGCCTCCTTAGTTCTCCCTCAGGCCTCCTCAGGCCTCCTCAGGCCTCCCTCAGGCCTCCCTCAGGCCTCCCTCAGTCCTCCCTCAGGCCTCCTCAGGCCTCCCTCAGGCCTCCTCAGGCCTCCCTCAGGCCTCCCTCAGGCCTCCCTCAGGCCTCCTCAGGTCTCCCTCAGGCCTACCTCAGGCCTCCTCAGGCCTCCTCAGGCCTCCCTCAGGCCTCCCTCAGGCCTCCCTCAGGCCTCCTCAGGCCTCCCTCAGGCCTCCCTCAGGCCTCCCTCAGGCCTCCCTCAGGCCTCCCTCAGGCCCAGAATGTCAACTCAATTTGACTTAAACAGAAAATGTACGGTACAGCAAACCGGTACAAATCTCCTTCTGGACAAGACCGAGGGGCGGCTGGGGACATGACAGGACCGAGGGGCGGCTGGGGACATGACAGGACCGAGGGGCGACTGGGGACATGTACGTAGGAAGTTACTTTATGTTTCAGGCTTGTATTTTTGATGAGAGGTGATTTTAAATCTGTTCAGATTTAAGTCAAGGCTGTGTTCCCTCTCAGAGGTTTGTGTGTGTCTCTACCAGGACTGGTGCTTCTCTGACTCCCCAGACTCTGGACTGGTCAACCTGGGTTAATTTCAACTGGAAACTTACAGACAAAGCAGACACTCATTCTGGACAGGACAGAGGGACGGCTGGGGACATGACAGGACAGAGGGACGGGCGGCTGAGGACATGACAGGATAGAGGGACGGACGGCTGGGGACATGACAGGACAGACGGACGGCTGGGGACATGACAGGACAGAGGGACGGGTGGCTGGGGACATGACAGGACAGAGGGACGGGTGGCTGGGGACATGATAGGACAGAGGGACGGGTGGCTGGGGACATGACAGGACAGAGGGACGGCTGGGGACATGACAGGACAGAGGGACGGGTGGCTGGGGACATGATAGGACAGAGGGACGGGTGGCTGGGGACATGACAGGACAGACGGACGGCTGGGAACATGACAGGACAGAGGGACGGGTGGCTGGGGACATGACAGGACAGAGGGACGGGTGGGGACATGACAGGACAGAGGGACGAACAGATGGGGACATGACAGGACAGAGGGACGGATGGCTGGGGACATGACAGGATAGAGAGAAGGCTGGGGACATGACAGGACAGAGAGACGGCTGGGGACATGACAGGACAGAGGGACGGGCGGCTGGGGACATGACAGGATAGAGAGACGGCTGGGGACATGACAGGACAGAGAGACGGCTGGGGACATGACAGGATAGAGGGACGGCTGGGGACATGACAAGACAGAGGGACGGCTGGGGACATGACAGGACAGAGGGACGGCTGGCTGGGGACATGACAGGATAGAGAGACGGCTGGGGACATGACAGGACAGAGAGACGGCTGGGGACATGACAGGACAGAGGGACGGCTGGCTGGGGATATGACAGGACAGAGGGTAGGATTGAATGGCGGGAACCCGGATATCGAGATTTACCGGGATTTACTGCCCATTTCCCAATATAAATAACAAGTAGTAATCGTTCAATTATAATAAATGATTTACAGTATATGAAGAGCATGGCTGTTGGTGGAATTAAATTCCTCTGTTTTAATACCCAATTAAAATCAAACACTCAAACACTGTCAATTCATAAGAATTTGTATGACCCTTATTTGTATAAAATGGACAGAGCCCAGTCTTAAAGTCAACCAGCAGCGTTTATTCTCGAGAGTACTGTCCATTACACATTTTACCACAGGTTATAAACTGAAAATGACGTCATTAGTTTTAGTACCAGCCCGTGCCATCTCCGCTCCAGTACAAAGGCTGTATGGTTCTCACATCGTCTCTCCCTATTAAGATAATATATGACCGAGCCAAGGCCAGCTTGTGTAGATAAGCATTCTAGCCAGACTGGCTATAAGTTAATTCATTTCTACCAAGGTACAGACAGTCATTGTTCTAATTCTTGATTATATTTACACACATTATATTCAGTACTAGGATTAGAAAGAAAATTCATACATATACAGTAACATAATAGTATTCGGATTAGTACATATACAGTAACATAATAGTATTCTGATTAGTCAGTCCTGATTGAAATGTATACATAATTAGTCATCATTGATAAAAATTCCCTTAACAATGGCGTTAAATGATATGCCATGTCTAGATCAAGCTTCTCTGCATGATGAATCAAAGCTCAGGATGGAGACAGACAGCCCATCTCAGTGTGGAGCACCGTTCCATAGAGGATGGAGACAGACAGCCCATCTCAGTGTGGAGCACCGTTCCATAGAGGATGGAGACAGACAGCCCATCTCAGTGTGGAGCACCGTTCCATAGAGGATGGAGACAGACAGCCCATCTCAGTGTGGAGCACCGTTCCATAGAGGATGGAGACAGACAGCCCATCTCAGTGTGGAGCACCGTTCCATAGAGGATGGAGACAGACAGCCCATCTCAGTGTGGAGCACCGTTCCATAGAGGATGGAGACAGACAGCCCATCTCCATCTGGCTTTCGAGGGTCACCTTCTTTTTTTAATTGTAAAGATTTTTTTTTTTTTAATTGCAGCTGCAGCGTTTCATAAAAGCTTGTCACTCGAATATCTTTGCTTTAAAATCATTGCACGAGCGAGCAATCTCTCGCTGTCTGCCTCTCTCTTTCTCCATAAACTCCATTTTATATTTATTATTTATTTCACCTTTCTTTAACCAGGTAGTCTAGTTGAGAAGAAGTTCTCATTTATAATTGCAACCTGGCCAAGATAAAGCAAAGCAGTTCGACACATACAACGACACAGAGTTACACATGGAGTAAAACAAACATACAGTCAATAATACAGTATAAACAAGTCTATATACGATGTGAGCAAATGAGGTGAGATAAGGGAGGTAAAGGCAAAAAAAGGCCATGGTGGCAAAGTAAATACAATATAGCAAGTAAAACACTGGAATGGTAGATTTGCAGTGGAAGAATGTGCAAAGTAAAAAATAATGGGGTGCGAAGGAGCTAAATAAATAAATTAAATAAATAAATACAGTAGGGAAAGAGGTAGTTGTTTGGGCTAAATTATAGGTGGGCTATGTACAGGTGCAGTAATCTGTGAGCTGCTCTGACAGTTGGTGCTTAAAGCTAGTGAGGGAGATAAGTGTTTCCAGTTTCAGAGATTTTTGTAGTTCGTTACAGTCATTGGCAGCAGAGAACTGGAAGGAGAGGCGGCCAAAGAAATAATTGGTTTTGGGGGTGACTAGAGAGATATACCTGCTGGAGCGTGTGCTACAGGTGGGAGATGCTATGGTGACCAGCGAGCTGAGATAAGGGGGGACTTTACCTAGCAGGGTCTTGTAGATGACATGGAGCCAGTGGGTTTGGCGACGAGTATGAAGCGAGGGCCAGCCAACGAGAGCGTACAGGTCGCAATGGTGGGTAGTATATGGGGCTTTGGTGACAAAACGGATTGCACTGTGATAGACTGCATCCAATTTGTTGAGTAGGGTATTGGAGGCTATTTTGTAAATGACATTGCCGAAGTCGAGGATTGGTAGGATGGTCAGTTTTACAAGGGTATGTTTGGCAGCATGAGTGAAGGATGCTTTGTTGCGAAATAGGAAGCCGATTCTAGATTTAACTTTGGATTGGAGATGTTTGATATGGGTCTGGAAGGAGAGTTTACAGTCTAACCAGACACCTAAGTATTTGTAGTTGTCCACGTATTCTAAGTCAGAGCCGTCCAGAGTAGTGATGTTGGACAGGCGGGCAGGTGCGGGCAGCGATACGTTGAAGAGCATGCATTTAGTTATACTTGTATTTAAGAGCAGTTGGAGGCCACATTCAAATTGCATCCGACGTCGGTATTTCCTCTTATGAATCCGATAGGGAGAAAGTTATACTTTCTAACAGCCACCATTTGCTAGAGATGAAGTGTTGGAGAAAGAGTTCTCGTCATGGACAACTTGTATCTACAATAGAGAAGGTTATTTTGGGATTAAAATCTCCTTTGCTGAAACATGGCATTTCTCATAGGGGACAAGTGCACACGATTTTAAAGAAGGATACTGACAAACTGAATTTAACGTTCAGTTTTAAGATTGATGGGTCTGATTATGTGTGCTACGCTGCTACTGAATCAATGAAATGCTTTGGGTGTGGAAGACAGGGGTATTTGGTACGGAATTATCCAGAGAATGAGCGCGCAGAGCTGGGTTGCAGCGCGGGTGCATCTAAATTACCTCTGAGAAGCGATTGTGCAGTTGTGGTAGGGCAGGGGGGGGGGGGGGGGGGGCAGTAGGTGAGACTGTGATTGAGATCGCTGAGGGGGTGCTGGAAAATGAAATGGGAGTTCAAGAGGAGAGTGAAGCAATATAAAATGAAGCAGCTGTTTTCAAAAGAATTTAAGGGGTGAAGAAGGTTCTAATTCTAACAGGAAGTAGAGATGATAAATCAGTTGAGGATAAACAGGAAGTAGAGATGGTGGAGTTCTCTTCTGGGGATGATAGTGAGGCCTCTGGTGCGTCACAACAAAATAGCGAGAGAAATGGGTCGGAAGGAAGGTATGGGATTGAAAAGTATGTCAATTTCTGAATTTGACAAAAAGGAAGAAATATATGCAGGATTAAAATGTAACTGATTGTTTTTTCCTGAAAGTGAATTGTTTATTGAATCAGCAAAGTTTCTGATGTCAAAAAGAAAGTGGTTCTGATGTCATAAAGAAAGTGGTTCTGATGTCATAAAGAAAGTGGTTCTGATGTCATAAAGAAAGTGATCCTGATGTCATAAAGAAAGTGGTTCTGATGTCATAAAGAAAGTGGTTCTGATGTCATAAAGAAAGTGGTTCTGATGTCATAAAGAAAGTGGTTCTGATGTCATAAAGAAAGTGGTTCTGATGTCATAAAGAAAGTGGTTCTGATGTCGTAAAGAAAGTGGTCAGGAGAGTGACAACATTTTCCATAAAGAAAGTGGTCAGGGGATAACATTTCCCTGATTCAGGATTTTTTTGGGACGTCTCTAGGGCTATTGGATTGGATGCTGGTCTAATTTCAATTGATCAGGAAAGGGGATTTGACCGAGTTCAACATCAGTACCTCTGGGCCCACTTTGGAGGCTTTTGGTTTCAGCTCTACTTTTATTGCCATGATCAGGGTGATATATGGTGACATTGAGAGTGTATTGAAAGTTAACGGTGGCTTGAGTGCTCCTTTTAAAGTGTGTTGAGGAATTAGGCAGGGGTGTTTGTTGTTGTCCGTAATGTTGTATGCTATAGAGCCACTACTAAATAGCATTAGAAGTCGCATTGAAGGGGTGTACCTTTCAAAGGATATTCCTCCTATTCGCCTCTCAGCCTATGCTGATGATGTAGTTATTTTGGTGAAAAATCCAGCGGAGGTGAATAGTTTGAGTCTCATGGTTGATCGGTTTAAAGGAATATCCTCTACAAAGGAAGAATGGGGGATAAGTTGTGCTTTACAGATTGGGAAATGGTCTGGAGGGATCATGGCTTTGCCCAAGGGGGGCTAGAATGGTGGAAGGGAGGGTTCAAGTATCTTGGAGTGTTGCTGGGGGGGGGGGGGGGTGGAATGGTGGAAGGGAGGGTTCAAGTATCTTGGAGTGTTGCTGGGGGGGGGGGTGGAAGGGAGGGTGTAAGTATCTTGGAGTGTTGCTGGGGAGGGGGGGGGGGGGGGGGGGGGGGAGGGTTCAAGTATCTTGGAGTGTTGCTGGGGGGGGGGGGGGTGGAAGGGAGGGTTCAAGTATCTTGGAGTGTTGCTGGGGGGGGGGGGGGGGGTGGAAGGGAGGGTTCAAGTATCTTGGTGTTGCTGGGGGGGGGGGGGAAAGGAGGGTTCAAGTATCTTGGAGTGTTGCGGGGGGGGGGGGGGGTGGAAGGGAGGGTTCAAGTATCTTGGAGTGTTGCTGGGGGGGGGGGGGTGGAAGGGAGGGTTCAGGTATCTTGGAGTGTAGCTGGGGGGGGGGGGGGGGGGAGGGAGGGTTTAAGTATCTTGGAGTGTAGCTGGGGGGGGGGTGGAATGGTGGAAGGGAGGGTTCAAGTATCTTGGAGTGTTGCTGGGGGGGTGGAAGGGAGGGTTCAAGTATCTTGGAGTGTAGCTGGGGGGGGGGGGGTGGAAGGGAGGGTTTAAGTATCTTGGAGTGTACCAAGGGGACGAGGGGACAAAGGAAAACAATTGGAATGGGGTGGTTGAAATGGTGGAAGGAAGGATGAGGAGATGGTGGTGGTTGATATCTAGAATGTCATTTGGGGGGCCACTATTAATGTGTTGATAATGTGGTTGCCTCTGCACCGTGGCATCGGTTGTCATGTTTAGAGCCACCGTCTGGCTTTCTGGCCAAGATACAGGCAATTATTGTAGATTTTTTTTTTTGGGGGGGGGGGATAAATATCATTGGGTTCCACAAAGTGTTCCGTATTTATCAAAATGGGAGGTGGGCCAGGGACTTGTACATCTTGCTAGTAGGGCTGCTGCTTTCCGGTTTCAGTTTATTCAAAGGTTGCTTTATGGACCGAAAAATGTGGTGTGGAGAGGGGTGGTAGGTCTGGTGTTACAGAAGGTAGGGGGATTGGATTTCAAGAAGGCTTTATTTTTGGTTGATAGTAGCCAGAGATCGATGGATGGACTACCTCCGTTTTACAGAGGCCTTCTTAGGGTTTGGAGTATAACGAAGGTGTCCAGACGCACTAAGGCTGAGTCAGTGCATTGGCTGCTGGAGGAACCTCTGGTGTTTGGGGCAAGACTGGATTGTACAACTGAAGCTATTTCACACTTCTCCAAGATGATGCTGAAGGGGAAAATCATCACCCTAAGGAAGTTAATGGACATGGCTGGGCCCACATTAATGGATGGAGGACGGGTGGCTGAACATTTGGGGGTGAGGTCGGAAAGGATTGTCGGACAACTGCTGGAAGGTGGGATTGGAAGAGGTGGGGTTGGAAGAGGTGGGGATGGAAGACGTGGGGTTGGAAGAGATGGGTTTGGATGAGGTGGGGTTGGAAGAGGTGGGGTTGGAAGAGATGGGTTTGGATGAGGTGGGGTTGGAAGAGGTGGGGTTGGAAGACGTGGGGTTGGAAGAGGTGGGGTTGGAAGAGGTGGGTTTGGATGAGGTGGGGTTGGATGAGGTGGGTTTGGAAGAGGTGGGGTTGGAAGAGGTGGGGTTGGATGAGGTGGGGTTGGAAGAGGTGGGGTTGGAAGAGGTGGGGTTGGAAGAGGTGGGGTTGGATGAGGTGGGGTTGGAAGAGGTGGGATTGGAAGAGGTGGGGTTGGAAGAAGTGGGTTTGGAAGAGGTGGGATTGGAAGAGATGGGGTTGGAAGAGGTGGGGTTGGAAGAGGTGGGGTTGGAAGAGGTGGGGTTGGATGAGGTGGGATTGGAAGAGGTGGGGTTGGAAGAGGTGGGGTTGGAAGAGGTGGGGTTGGATGAGGTGGGGTTGGAAGAGGTGGGGTTGGAAGAGGTGGGGTTGGAAGAGGTGGGGTTGGAAGAGGTGGGGTTGGAAGAGGTGGGGTTTGATGAGGTGGGATTGGAAGAGGTGGGGTTGGAAGAGGCGGGGTTGGAAGAGGTGGGGTTGGATGAGGTGGGGTTGGAAGAGGTGGGGTTGGAAGAGGTGGGGTTGGAAGAGGTGGGGTTGGATGAGGTGGGGTTGGAAGAGGTGGGGTTGGAAGAAGTGGGTTTGGAAGAGGTGGGTTTGGATGAGGTGGGGTTGGAAGAGGTGGGGTTGGATGAGGTGGGGTTGGAAGAGGTGGGGTTGGAAGAAGTGGGTTTGGAAGAGGTGGGTTTGGATGAGGTAAATAAAGATGAATTGAAAAGACACTCCTTGGAGTGCCAGCATGGAGAGCACTATACAAGCCACTATACAAGCCACATTACTAAAGGGGACTGGTGATATGTAATGGAGGGTTTTGCATGGCATCATTGCAGTTAATGCTTTTGTATCTGTTATTAATTCAGATGTTGGAGATGTCCTTTATGTAATATAAGATACATTTTCACTGTTTTATGGAGTGTGAGAGGATAAAACCTATTTTTATACTAGAGTCTCTCTCTCTCTCTCTCTCTCTCTCTCTCTCTCTCTCTCTCTCTCTCTCTCTCTCTCTCTCTCTCTCTCTCTCTCTCTCTCTCTCTCTCTCTCTCTCCCTCTCCCTCTCCCTACTATAATAGGCTCAGACTCCCTACAGGGATCTATAACTTCATGATGTGGGTATCATTTTACTGTTGTACACACACAGAAGACTCTTCAACATGACACATTACTTACCATCCAGAAGGTCCCGTATTTTGTCCATGTAAATTTCAAAATAGGACACCTGGTGAAGAGAGGAGAGAACACATTGAGAGAAACTAATCGTTGAGAGGAAAGTGGACTGATCATACGAATCTGCCAAATAATGATGAACTGGCATTAAATGTTAGATAGTCTACAGTAAACACAGAGATGTGTTTCTGGGTGCAGAGATTGTTAAAAAAGAGTTGTGATTTAGGCAAATGTACATTTAGTATTCATATACATTCATCAGTCCAGAGTCCATGAATACAGACACAGTTGTCAGTGATAATAACCTGATGCAGCAGACTGGTTTGTTCCAGAACTTTATGTTTTTTTGTTTTTTTTACTAAATACTGATGTTTGTGATGTTTTATTAAATATAATGCATACAGTATACATCCACAGTAACTCCAGTGATGACAGAGGGCTATGCATAGAAATATATTGAAAAGAACAGACTTCAAGTCAATGATGGCGTGCATTATGGATGGTTTGGCAGCCATTTTGATTGTATCGATGCCAGGAAGTAAAAGCAGGTGCTGTGATTTGTTGAGTCAATTTAACCTGACATTACAACAAATACATTCCACTGCATGAGCCACATCAGTTATGCCGCGTTCACGTCATGTCAGAAACGCCTACATTTCCGACTTGCTAACCTAGGTGGAAGAGTCAGATCCTGAGTTTCCCACTTGAGAGGTACCAGAATCAACCAATAGGAAGCTCTATGCAAAATAACTTACTTTTCAAATTTCCGACATGCCGTGAACGCGCCATTAGCTTCATTTGAATTAACATTGTACGTTACCATAGAAATTATTATCTATATACTATGGCAGGACAATAATAGCCAGACAATAATAGCCAGACTAGCAGACACATCCACTCCAATGATTATAGAGGTTTACGGTGGATTCAGACATGTCACAGTTGTTCTCAGTTATGGCTAGTTGGTATCCTAGTTTGGTCCGGTCCCAGATGTGTTTTAGCCAAATCCTCTGCTCCTCTCCCCTGGAGAATGGCAATAACAACCAGAGGGGTTTAGAGTATAGAGAGTACAGATATCTGGGACACCAGGATACTGGTGCAGAACTAGACAGTACAGATCTTGATGTGGAACTCTCTTTTCTGTTCCCGAGGGACCCATTGAAAGCTCTCTGAAGACCTCCTAGGGTTCTAGCGACAGCTGGTTGAGAATCACAGCTTTAGCCAACTCCCCTGGACTATCGGAGAATGGCAATAACAGCCAGAGGGCTTTAGATATCTGGGACACCAGTCTACTGGTGTAGAACAACCTGTTGTCAGTACAGACCAGAGAGTCATGGAGGAACACAGACATCCCACACTCAGGTATGGTTAAACGGTGCAGAAGTCTGGTACAGTGTTCTGTATGACTTTGAGACAAATAGCAGGAAGAGTTGGTTTAAGGATATTCAGATCTAGGACACCAAAAAAAGGAGAGTGGTGATGTCATCCACTAGATAGATGAACTAGATAGAGAGACAGGTGAGGGGATAGATGACAGAGAGACAGGTGAGGGGATAGATGACAGAGAGACAGGTGAGGGGATAGATGACAGAGAGACAGGTGAGGGGATAGATGACAGAGAGACAGGTGAGGGGATAGATGACAGAGAGACAGGTGAGGGGATAGATGACAGAGAGACAGGTGAGGGGATAGATGACAGAGAGACAGGTGAGAGGATAGATGACAGAGAGACAGGTGAGGGGATAGATGACAGAGAGACAGGTGAGGGGATAGATGACAGAGAGACAGGTGAGGGGATAGATGACAGAGAGACAGGTGAGGGGATAGATGACAGAGAGACAGGTGAGGGGATAGATGACAGAGAGACAGGTGAGGGGATAGATGACAGAGAGACAGGTGTAGGGATAGATGACAGAGAGACAGGTGAGGGGATAGATGACAGAGAGACAGGTGAGGGGATAGATGACAGAGTGACAGGTGAGGGGATAGATGACAGAGAGACAGGTATTGGGATAGATGACAGAGAGACAGGTGAGGGGATAGATGACAGAGAGACAGGTGAGGGGATAGATGAACTAGATAGAGAGACAGGTGTAGGGATAGATGATAGAGAGACAGGTGTGGGGATAGATGAAAGAGAGACAGGTGAGGTGATAGATGACAGAGAGACAGGTGAGGGGATAGATGAAAGAGAGACAGGTGAGGGGATAGATGAAAGAGGTACAGGTGAGGGGATAGTTGAAGAGGTACAGGGGATAGATGAAAGAGGTACAGGTGAGGGGATAGATGAAAGAGGTACAGGTGAGGGGATAGATGAAAGAGGTACAGGTGAGGGGATAGATGAAAGAGGTACAGGTGAGGGGATAGATGACAGAGGTATAGTGTAACAGGGCAGGTTTCAAACCGATGCCCTAGAGGGGCAGTGTGTCATCCAGAGTCTGCAGCACTACCACTGGACCACACTTCTGGACTATTAATGCCGACCAGGGCTTGTGGGTGGTCACTAGAGGTTAATTCCGACCAGGGCTTGTGGGGGGTCACTAGAGGTTAATTCCGACCAGGGCTTGTGGGGGGTCACTAGAGGTTAATGCCGACCAGGGCTTGTGGGTGGTCACTAGAGGTTAATTCCGACCAGGGCTTGTGGGGGGTCACTAGAGGTTAATGCCGACCAGGGCTTGTGGGGGTCACTAGAGGTTAATGCCGACCAGGGCTTGTGGGGGGTCACTAGAGGTTAATTCCGACCAGGGCTTGTGGGGGTCACTAGAGGTTAATGTCGACCAGGGCTTGTGGGGGTCACTAGAGGTTAATTCCGACCAGGGCTTGTGGGGGTCACTAGAGGTTAATGCCGACCAGGGCTTGTGGGGGTCACTAGAGGTTAATTCCGACCAGGGCTTGTGGGGGGTCACTAGAGGTTAATGCCGACCAGGGCTTGTGGGGGTCACTAGAGGTTAATGCCGACCAGGGCTTGTGGGGGTCACTAGAGGTTAATGCCGACCAGGGCTTGTGGGGGGTCACAACATTTTATCAGCCGGTGATTGTCAAGCAAATAAGTGTGGGTCTCACGGAAATTGACCGTTAATTAACATAAACACATTTAGCCTCTCCTGGCTTCCACACACGGCCTACAAACCACTGATGCAGACATTTGGATCATCTACATTTTATCCATGTAAATCCATGTAATTTAGCCTACACCTTCACAATAAATCCATTATTTATTTAGATAGGACTAAAGAAACATGATATGAAGAAAATGTAGTCTATTTCAGAACAGGATAGGATACTCTGAGTTGTCCTCATGTTAGGTCCTGATCTGGCTAGGCTTTATGGCTGTGGGTTACACTAGTTCATTTAGCAAACAAGATTTGGTTAGAATTCCATGGCATTATTTTATATTATTTTATAGTATGAAGAATACAACTGAACAAAGCTGAATAAAATAGAAATTATATTTTCTCCAAAATGATTTGAGGGAGTGTGCACATGCGTTATTTTGTGTTGAACGGTTAACAAACAAATAGGTATTCCTATATGCTTCATTTAGAGTAATTAATGTAACTTTGGTTGTTCTACAAAAGGTTGGGCTACATGTTTAGATTTTGAATACATTGCAAGGCTGCATGACGCGTCTCTAATGATGATTTGAAAGAAGTTGCTTGAAAGGCATTAGTTTAGTTTTTTTGCGCCCAGGCTGAACACACTTCATCAGTCTCTCATTCACAATTTGACAAGTACTTGATAATGCCTAGAATTTCACGGCGGCATCCCCGTTGTGTGTCCGTAATGCGCCCTAAAAAGAAATCCATGCCGTTTGCAGGCAGTGACAGCGTGCCCTTCTCCCTGAGTGCTGCTCGCTCCATCGCGTGATTCAGTCTTTCTCACAGGCTTCAAAATGTTGATGAACTATTAGGCAATTTCTTCACATTATAAGCGCAGCAATGCGAACACAGTAGTAAGCTATAAGCATGAATGTTCCATTAGTGGAAAACACCATTATCAAAAGAGACTGCAAATACAATTATACATGTAATGCTTTTATTATAAAGGTGCATTTTATGGTGAAAACTATCTTCCCCAAACATGAAACTCACACGCTGCTTATATATACCAGTTAGGCTCTACACCCCTTGTTAATACTAGTTAGGCTCTACACCCCTTGTTAATACTAGTTAGGCTCTACACCCCTTGTTAATACTAGTTAGGCTCTACACCCCTTGTTAATACTAGTTAGGCTCTACACCCCTTGTTAATACTAGTTAGGCTCTACACCCCTTGTTAATACTAGTTAGGCTCTACACCCCTTGTTAATACCAGTTAGGCTCTACACCCCTTGTAAAGAGGTGTCAGTGAAACATTACATACTTACCTGATTTGTTTGATATTAATAGTAAACTGTTATATATTTTACTAAGAGTAAGACTGGCCTGCTAATGCTGAGTTTTTATGGTGTTCACTCTAGCTTCCTGCAGTCAGTCTGGGCATCTGGTTAAGGAAATGGGTTTTGGTAGGGATAGCTTGAGCTGACAATGACTTTGTGATAAACTTCTAAAAGCTGTCATTCTATAGAAAAGATGTTTGTGTGTGACTCGAGATAGAGATGGAGATGGAGATGGAGATGGAGGTAGAGGTAGAGGTGGAGGTGGAGGTGGAGGTAGAGGTAGAGGTGGAGGTAGAGGTGGAGGTAGAGGTGGAGGTAGAGGTAGAGGTAGAGGTAGAGGTAGAGGTGGAGGTGGAGATAGAGATAGCCTAGAAGAGTTTAGAACAAAGTCTCGTTGTCTCATCTTCCTGTGCAACAACATCCTGTGCAGATAATCAGGAGATGGACCAAGGGGGCTTATGGGAACGATAGAAATGACTGACTGGGCATTTAGGGCATATATTTTTGTCAGTTAAGCTCTCGGCAACACAACCTGGAGTGTGCGGTCGACGGTATCATTACAGCAAATAATGAATCAATGTTGAATAAAGATAATTGTTTGAATAATTGTCCAAGTCTCTCTCAGTACTGAAATTTCCACTACAGCAGATTAATGTGCTTCATTTTAAGAAGTTATTTGGCCACTTTAGTTGTGATACAAACCATATCAGAACAGATAGGACTATGGGCTAGACTACATGAGGTGTGATACTAACCTTATAGGACTATGGGCTAGACTACATGAGGTGTGATACAAACCATATCAAAACAGATAGGACTATGGGCTAGACTACATGAGGTGTGATACAAACCTTATTAAAACAGATAGGACTATGGGCTAGGCTACATGAGGTGTGATACTAACCTTATTAAAACAGATAGGACTATGGGCTAGGCTACATGAGGTGTGATAAAAACCTTATAGGACTATGGGCTACACTACATGAGGTGTGATACTAACCTTATTAAAACATATAGGACTATGGACTAGGCTACATGAGGTGTGATACTAACCTTATTAAAACATATAGGACTATGGACTAGACTACATGAGGTGTGATACTAACCTTATAGGACTATGGGCTAGACTACATGAGGTGTGATACTAACCTTATAGGACTATGGACTAGACTACATGAGGTGTGATACTAACCTTATAGGACTATGGGCTAGACTACATGAGGTGTGATACTAACCTTATAGGACTATGGACTAGACTACATGAGGTGTGATACTAACCTTATTAAAACATATAGGACTATGGACTAGACTACATGAGGTGTGATACTAACCTTATTAAAACATATAGGACTATGGACTAGGCTACATGCAGACCTTAATGTGGAACTCCAGGTTTTCATCCATGGCGAATATGTGATTGAAGATGTCCTCTGCAATTCTGGGGATGATCCCCATCCCATGTGGGTCATGAAGCTTGCCCTGAAAGAGGAGAGAAGAGAGGGAGTTAGTAGAGAAGAGGGGAAGAGGGAGAAGGGGAGTTAGAGAGGAGGAGAGGGAGAGAGAGGAGAGGGAGAGAGAGGAGGAGAGGAGAGGGAGAAAGAGAGGAGGAGAGGAGAGGGAGAGAGAGGAGGAGAGGAGAGGGAGAGAGAGGAGGAGAGAAGAGGGGGAGAGGGAGGAGGAGAGGGGGAGTTAGGGAGGAGGAGAGGGAGAGAGAGGAGGAGAGGAGAGGGAGAGAGAGGAGGAGAGGAGAGGGAGAGAGAGGGAGGTTAGAGGAAGAGTGGGAGAAAAATCATGTGAAAAGATGAGAGGGAGAGAGAGAGGCGGAAAAGAAGGAGGAACAGGGGACAGGGACTTAACTTGGAAGAGATTCAGAAGATATTTACAGGAGAGGAGGCAGGACCGTAAATCATTTAAAGCCATGGGGACTTGAACTACTGTGCTTCTCAACCGAGGTCATCCTCCGGTACACCCAATACAGCGATGCACCATTTCTGCACAAGCCTGGCACAACTACATCCCAGTCAGCTCTTCAACTAATCATCAAACCATTGATTAGGTGAATTAGGTGTGCTTGTGCTGGGCTGGAACAATACATTGTAAACATTAAGGGTACTACACTAGGACAGCAGTTGGTCTCAGTGGTGTAAATGCAGTTCCATTTGGAACACAGACTCTCCTTACAGGAAATAGTCTACAAAGAGGTCTCTCCAAACACTGACCTCCATAGTGTGAGTCTTTCCAGAGGAGGTCTGTCCGTAGGCGAATATGGTGCCATTGTATCCCCCCAGAACATCTAGAGACAGGAGACAGAATGTGTTCAACGGAACAGTACATCTAGAGAAAGCTGGATGGAATTTTACTGTAAAACCATCAGGTTAGGAGACAGGAGACAGACAGGAGACAGAGAGAGGATGGTAGTTTTACTGTAAACCATCTGGTTAGGAGACAGGAGACAGACAGGGGACAGAGAGAGGATGGTAGTTTTACTGTAAAACCATCTGGTTAGGAGACAGGAGACAGACAGGGGATAGAGAGAGGGTGGAATTTTACTGTAAAACCATCTGGTTAGGAGACAGGATACAGACAGGGGATAGAGAGAGGATGGTAGTTTTAATGTAAAACCATCTGGTTAGGAGACAGGAGACAGACAGGGGACAGAGAGAGGATGGTAGTTTTACTGTAAAACCATCTGGTTAGGAGACAGGAGACAGACAGGGGACGGAGAGAGGATGGTAGTTTTACGGTAAAAACCACCAGGTTAGGAGACAGGACACAGACAGGGGACAGAGAGAGGATGGTAGTTTTACGGTAAAACCATCTGGTTAGGAGACAGGAGACAGACGGGAGACAGAGAGAGGATGGTATTTACTGTAAAACCATCTGGTTAGGAGACAGACAGAAAATACATGTTAGATCGAAGAGAAAAAACACCTGAACGGCCTCATTAATCAGCCCATAGCACTCTCTGGCTGCACTAGGATCTAAATTCTTGCCCACCCAGCGGGCGTGACCCAGAGGGCGTGACCCAGAGGGCGTGACCCAGAGGTGGGCGTGACCCAGAGGGCGTGACCCAGAGGGCGTGACACAGAGGGCGTGACCCAGAGGTGGGCGTGACCCAGAGGGCGTGACCCAGAGGACAGGTTTCATTGATGTTCCTATACCAATAGGACAGGTTTCATTGATGTTCCTATACCAATAGGACAGGTTTCATTGATGTTCCTATACCAATAGGACAGGTTTCATTGATGTTCCTATACCAATAGGACAGGTTTCATTGATGTTCCTATACCAATAGGACAGGTTTCATTGATGTTCCTATACCAATAGGACGGGGACAATAGGACAGGTTTCATTGATGTTCCTATACCAATAGGACAGGTTCCATTGATGTTCCTATACCAATAGGACAGGTTTCATGATTACTATACCAATAGGACAGGTTTCATTGGTTACTATACCAATAGGACAGGTTTCATTGATGTTCCTATACCAATAGGACAGGTTTCATTGATGTTCCTATACCAATAGGACAGGTTTCATTGATGACCAGACAGGTTTCATTGATGTTACTATACCAATAGGACAGGTTTCATTGATGTTCCTATACCAATAGGACAGGTTTCATTGATGTTCCTATACCAATAGGACAGGTTTCATTGATGTTCCTATACCAATAGGACAGGTTTCATTGATGTTACTATACCAATAGGACAGGTCTCATTGATGTTCCTATACCAATAGGACAGGTTTCATTGATGTTCCTATACCAATAGGACAGGTTTCATTGATGTTACTATACCAATAGGACAGGTTTCATTGATGTTACTATACCAATAGGACAGGTCTCATTGATGTTCCTATACCAATAGGACAGGTTTCATTGATGTTCCTATACCAATAGGACAGGTTTCATTGATGTTCCTATACCAATAGGACAGGTTTCATTGATGTTCCTATACCAATAGGACAGGTTTCATTGATGTTCCTATACCAATAGGACAGGTTTCATTGATGTTCCTATACCAATAGGACAGGTTTCATTGATGTTCCTATACCAATAGGACAGGTCTCATTGATGTTCCTATACCAATAGGACAGGTCTCATTGATGTTCCTATACCAATAGGACAGGTTTCATTGATGTTCCTATACCAATAGGACAGGTTTCATTGATGTTCCTATACCAATAGGACAGGTTTCATTGATGTTCCTATACCAATAGGACAGGTTTCATTGATGTTCCTATACCAATAGGACAGGTTTCATTGATGTTCCTATACCAATAGGACAGGTTTCATTGATGTTCCTATACCAATAGGACAGGTTTCATTGATGTTCCTATACCAATAGGACAGGTTTCATTGATGTTCCTATACCAATAGGACATGTTTCATTGATGTTCCTATACCAATAGGACAGGTTTCATTGATGTTCCTATACCAATAGGACAGGTCTCATTGATGTTCCTATACCAATAGGACAGGTTTCATTGATGTTCCTATACCAATAGGACAGGTTTCATTGATGTTCCTATACCAATAGGACAGGTTTCATCCCCTGCTCTAAATCATAAATGTGGTATCATACATATTTTAATTTAAATTAAACATTTAAAAAAACATTTAAAACTGGAAAAACAGGTCCTCACACAACTTCAAAGTATAATGTTTGTATAATATAATTTTATAATGACCTGTCCTATAGGCTATTTGTATGTACATTTGAATTAATAAATAACAAAACACAATTGTTTTCAAACACAATCTAGGTTCATTTAGCCTAGGCATGAACATTTTAATTAGGCCTAATAAATAACAAAACCTGTCTGTCTACAAACACCCACTTCTCATTCCGGCTGCGATTCAGCACCACAGCAGTTGAAAGAGGCTACTCTCGGCAGACACTGTCATGACTACTACCGAAGGTGGCTCCTCTTCCTGTTCGGGCGACGCTCGGCGGTCGTCGTCACCAGTCTACTAGCTGCCACCGATCCCTTATTTTGGTTTTGTCTCCACTTCCTGTTCAAGTGGCGCTCGGCGGTCGTCGTCTCCAGTCTACTAGCTGCCACCGATCCCTTCTTTTGGTTTTGTCTCCACTTCCTGTTCGAGTGGCGCTCTGCGGTCGTCGTCACCAGTCTATTAGCTGCCACCGATCCCTTCTTTTGGTTTTGTCTCCACTTCCTGTTCGAGTGGCGCTCGGCGGTCATCGTCACCAGTCTACTAGCTGCCACTGATCCCTTCTTTTGGTTTTGTCTCCACTTCCTGTTCGAGTGGGGCTCGGCGGTCATCATCACCAGTCTACTAGCTGCCACCGATCCCTTCTTTTGGTTTTGTCTCCACTTCCTGTTCGAGTGGCGCTCGGCGGTCATCGTCACCAGTCTACTAGCTGCCACCGATCCCTTCTTTTGGTTTTGTCTACACTTCCTGTTCGAGTGGCGCTCGGCGGTCATCGTCACCAGTCTACTAGCTGCCACCAATCCCTTCTTTTGGTTTTGTCTCCACTTCCTGTTCGAGTGGCGCTCGGCAGTCATCGTCACCAGTCTACTAGCTGCCACCGATCCCTTCTTTTGGTTTTGTCTCCACTTCCTGTTCGAGTGGCGCTCGGCGGTCGTCGTCACCAGTCTACTAGCTGCCACCAATCCCTTCTTTTGGTTTTGTCTCCACTTCCTGTTCGAGTGGCGCTCGGCAGTCATCGTCACCAGTCTACTAGCTGCCACCGATCCCTTCTTTTGGTTTTGTCTCCACTTCCTGTTCGAGTGGCGCTCGGCGGTCGTCGTCACCAGTCTACTAGCTGCCGCCGATCCCTTCGAGTGTCTCGTTTTGGGTTTTTCTCCGGACTCGTTAGGTCCTGTGTTTGGGCTATCGTGTATTTACGCCCGGTATTTGGCGTGCACGATTTTCCCTGTGTGCCGAAATAAAAGCACTATTCTGTACCTTCTGCCTCCTGCGCCCGACTCCTCACCCACTACGTTTTTTACAGTTCTACAGGAGGATGCTAATTAATGTTTTGTTTATTGTTATTTGAACTGTCGTGGGGGCCGTGACTCGTGTCATGTGTGATATATTTGTGGTTTATTGGTAACAAGTCTGTTTCCTAATGTAGGCAGTTGGCTGCCTAGTGATTGCATTGTAACTCCGATGTGAATACTTGGCAATGATGTTTCGTTTCCAAGTGCTACTGAATTATCTCAACTGAAATGCATCAATTGCGGTATGATCCACCAACCAATGAGGGCCTACAGCAGCACCTAGATCTTCTGCAACGATTCTGTCAGACTTGGGCCCTGACAGTAAATCTCAGTAAGACAAAAATAAATTGTGTTCCAAAAAGGTACAGTCACCAGGACCACAAATACAAATTCCATCTAGACACTGTTGCCCCAGAGCACACAAAAAAACTATGCATACCCCGGCCTAAACATCAGCCCCACAGGTAACTTCCACAAACCTGTGAATGATCTGAGAGACAAGGCAAGAATGGCCTTCCATGCCATCAAAATGAACATGAAATTTGTCATATCAATTAGGATCTGGCTAAAAAAACTTGAATCAGTCATAGAGCCCATTGCCCTTTATGGTTGTGAGGTCTGGGGTTTGCTCACCAACCAAGAATTCACAAAATGGGACAAACACCAAATTGAGACTCTACATGCAGAATTCTGCAAAAATATCCTCACTGTACAACGTAAAACACCAAATAATGCATGCAGAGCAGAATGAGGCCGATACCCACTAATTCTCCAAATCTAGAAAAGAGCTGTTAAATTCTACAACCACCTAAAAGGAAGCGATTCCCAAACCTTCCATAACAAAGCCATCACCTACAGAGAGATGAACTTGGAGAAGAGTCCCCTAAGCCAGCTGGTCCTGGGGCTCTGTTCACAAACACAAACACACCCTACAGAGCCCCAGGACAGCAGCACAATTAGACCCAACCAAATCATGAGAAAACAAAAAGATAATTACTTGACACATTGGAAAGAATTTACAAAAAAAACTGACCTGTTGCCACAAGAAAAGGTCAACCAGTGAAGAACAAACACCATTGTAAATACAACCCATATTTATGTTGATTTATTTTCCCTGTTGTACTTTAACCATTTGTACATATTACAACACTGTATATATTACAATACTGTATATATTACAATACTGTATATATTACAACACTGTATATATTACAATACTGTATATATTACAATACTGTACATATTACAACACTGTATATATTACAATACTGTATATATTACAACACTGTATATATTACAATACTGTACATATTACAATACTGTATATATTACAATACTGTATATATTACAACACTGTATATATTACAACACTGTATATATTACAACACTGTATATATTACAATACTGTATATATTACAACACTGTATATATTACAACACTGTATATATTACAACACTGTATATATTACAATACTGTATATATTACAATACTGTATATATTACAACACTGTATATATTACAACACTGTATATATTACAACACTGTATATATACATAATATGACATTTGGAACTTCTGTGAGTGTAACATTTAATGTTCATTTTAAAAATGGTTAATTTCACTATTGTTTTATTCTCTATTTCACTTTCTTTGACTTAGTGAGCCTTGCTATTGAGATCAAATCAAATCAAATGTGTTCATATAGCCCTTCGTACATCAGCTGATATCTCAAAGTGCTGTACAGAAACCCAGCCTAAAACCCCAAACAGCAAGCAATGCAGGTGTAGAAGCACGGTGGCTAGAAAAAACTCCCTAGAAAGACCAGAACCTAGGAAGAAACCTAGAGAGAAATCAGGCAAGAGAGAGGCCACAAGATGAGGAGGAAACCAACCTGCACTTCCTAACTTGGTATGACCCTATCAGAGACACATATTTCCCCCAGATTACAGAGACCCATTAGGAATTTGAAAACAAATCCAATCTTGATAAACTCCCACATTTCTCTCTCTCTCTGTTGTTACTCTCTACCTCTGGCTGGGTTCTCATTGGGTGTCTCTGTTGTTACTCTCTACCTCTGGCTTGGTTCTCATTGGGTGTCTCTGTTGTTACTCGCTACCTCTGGCTGGGTTCTCATTGGGTGTCTCTGTTGTTACTCTCTACCTCTGGCTGGGTTCTCATTGGGTGTCTCTGTTGTTTCTCTCTGTTCCCTCATGCTCTCTATGTTCTGGCTGTGCTGTTATCTTCCTCTTCCAGCCATCTATCTGTCCTAGACTCAATCACAGACAGACATGTTAGACAACTGGATTGAAATCTGCAATATCTTTGAATGTAGCAGAATGTGTGTGAGAGAGAGAGAGAGAGAGAGAGAGAGAGAGGAGCAAGATAGTAGAGCTCGAGGGAGCCCATATCTCATTTACAAGCCTTCATATTTCATTCAAGATAAGCATGCACATGATTGCTTTTGGGTTCTTTTTTTATCAGGCCCAAACTACTACTAGAATCAAAGTGAAGCTACCAGCTGTTCTGTCAGCTACGGCTGCTCTGTCAGCTACGGCTGCTCTGTCAGCTACGGCTGCTCTGTCAGCTACGGCTGCTCTGTCAGCCACGGCTGTTCTGTCAGCTACGGCTGCTCTGAGGTATGGTGGTGATAAGTGGCTCCTCCCCTTTGACTAGGCTATCTTCTTGGCACATGTTTAGGTATGTTGGAAACATATACAGTATCAGTCAAAAGTTTGGACACACCAACTCGTAAATTGTGGAAGAAAAACATCAAGACACCAAAACTATGAAAATAACACATATGGAATCATATAAAAAAGTTTTAAACAATCCAAATATATGTTATATTTGAGATTCTTCAAAGTAGCCACCCTTTGCCTTGATGACAGCTTTGCACACTCTTGGCATTCTCTCAACCAGCTTCATGAAGTATTCACCTGGAATGCATTTCAATTAACAGGTGTGCGTTGTTAAAAGTTAATTTGCGGAATTTCTTTCCTTCTTAATGCTTTTGAGCCAATCAGATGTGTTGTGACAAGGTAGGGGTGGTATACAGAATATAGCCCTATTTGGTAAAAGACCGAGTCCATATTAACAGCTCAAATAAGCAAAGAGAAACGACAGACCATCATTACTTTAAGACATGAAGGTCAGTCAATATGGAACATTTCAAGAACTTTAAAAGTGTCTTCAAGTGCAGACACAAAAACCATCAAGCGCTATGATGAAACTGGCTCTCATGTGGACCGCCACAGGAATGGAAGACCCAGAGTTACCTCTGCTGCAGAGGATAAGTTCATTAGAGTTACCAGCCTCAGAAATTGCAGCCCAAATAAATGCTGTAAAAGAGTTCAAGTCACAGACACATCTCAGCATAAACTGTTCAGAGGAGACTGCGTGAATCGGGCCTTCATGGTCGAATTGCTGCAAAAAAAACACTACTAAAGGACACCAATAAGAAGAAGAGACTCGCTTAGGCCAAGAAACACGAGCAATGGACATTAGACTGGTGGAAATCTGTCCTTTTGTCTGATAAGTCCAACTTTGAGATTTTTGGTTCCAACCGCCGTGTCTGTATGAGATGCAGAGTAGGTGAACGGATTATCTCCGCATGTGTGGTTCCCACCGTGAAGCATGGAGGAGGAGGTGTGATGGTGTGGGGATGCTTTGCTGGTGACACTGTCAGTGATTTATTTAGAATCATCACAGATGACAGCTTTGCACACTCTTAACCAGCATGGCTACAACCGCATTCTGCAGCGATACATCATCCCATCTGGTTTGCACTTAGTGGGACTAATATTTGTGTTTCAACAGGACAATGACCCAACACACCTCCAGGCTGTGTAAGGGATATTTGACCAAGAAGGAGATTGATGGAGTGCTGCATCAGATGACCTGACCTCCACAATTACCCGACCTCAACCCAATTGAGATCATTTTTTAAACACTATTTTGGTAACTACATGATTCCATATGTGTTATTTCATAGTTTTGATGTCTTCACTATTATTCTACAATGTAGAAAATAGCAAAAATTAAGAAAAACCCTTGAATGAGTAGGTGTGTCCAAACTTTTGACTGGTACGAGAGAGAGAGAGAGAGAGAGAGAGAGAGAGAGAGAGAGAGAGAGAGAGAGAGCGAGAGAGAGCGAGAGAGAGAGCGAGAGAGAGCGAGAGAGAGCGAGAGAGAGCGAGAGAGCGCGAGAGAGAGAGAGAGAGAGAGCGAGAGAGAGCGAGAGAGCGAGAGAGAGAGGGAGAGAGGGAGAGAGAGAGAGCGAGACAGAGAGAGAGAGAGAGAGAGAGAGGCTGGCACTCACCTTTGACTATCTGCTTGGCGCAGGTGTTGTACACCTGTTCCTGTGTTGTGTTGGTGGGGAACACCCGGTCAAACACATAGGACTTTCCCTGTGAAGCCAAGACCCACACAGACACAGAGTCAGTCAATACACCACCCACGCACACACAGACACACACACAGACACACACAGAAACACACAGAGACCCAGAGTCAGTCAATACACCACCCACGCACACACAGAAACACACACAGAAACACACAGACACGCACACAGAGACCCAGAGTCAGTCAATACATCATAACAAACACAGAGACACACAGCCCTTTACACGGTCTCTGACTCTGGAAGCGTCTCAACTGTGACCCTGTTCCATACATAGTGCACTACTTCTGATATGGCTTGAAAGTAGTGCCCTTTATAGGGAATAGGGTGCCATTTGGGTTGCAGACGGAGAAAAACACATCCCTGAACACGTTCCCTGATGCTGGATGCGTCTCAAACGGAAGTCTGTTCCCTATATAGTGCACTATTTTCAAGCCATATCCAAAGTAGTGCACTATACATGATGCAATTTGGGACAAATTGGGTGCAATTTGGGACAAAGCCAAACACAGCCCTTAGCGCGGTCTGACGCTACAAGGCTCTATTCAATCCATTCAACGTTACAGCGTGGTTGAAATTTAAAGACAACATGTCGACTCAATCAGAAACTACCTTTACATGTCTATCTCGCAATCTGTTATGCTTCAGCGATACGAGCTGTTAGTCAATGCATCAACAAATGCACTGTCAACAACACTACTCCGGGCAAAGTGCGTGTGTGTGTGTGTGTGTGTGTGTGTGTGTGTGTGTCTCACTATGATGACCCATCCTTTAAAGGTCCACTGCAGCCATTTTAATTCAATATCAAATCATTTCTGGGTAACAATTAAGTGCCTTACTGTGATCGTTTACAATTAAAATGGTCAAAAAATAAACTAAAAGTAGAGCGTAGCATCAGGTAACCAGCCCATCCAGTATACATAGCAATACAGTCATCACTCAAAAGCAACTCCTAGAATCTTGGAGTATAGGCTAGCTAGACCAATCATGTACCAAAAAACATCTTCAATCTACGTAGCTGTTTCGTTGTGTTTGGCTTTGAAACAACATCCACATCAACCACGTTTTCCACACTCAGTTTCAACCTGTTGTTGAACTTCTTTCTTCACGTGTATCGATCACAGTGAGGTGAGTTTTAAAAGCACTGATACTGTTTTGATGTGATTTTTGATTGCATTTATGTCAGAGTGGTTAGAGGGACAATAGAGCCCTGAGTACCAGACCATTAGGACCTGATGGAGGGACAATAGAGCCCTGAGTACCAGACCATTAGGACCTGATGGAGGGACAATAGAGCCCTGAGTACCAGGCCATTAGGACCTGATGGAGGGACAATAGAGCCCTGAGTACCAGGCCATTAGGACCTGATGGAGGGACAATAGAGCCCTGAGTACCAGACCATTAGGACCTGATGGAGGAACAATAGAGCCCTGAGTACCAGACCATTAGGACCTGATGGAGGAACAATAGAGCCCTGAGTACCAGACCATTAGGACCTGATGGAGGAACAATAGAGCCCTGAGTACCAGACCATTAGGACCTGATGGAGGGACAATAGAGCCCTGAGTACCAGACCATTAGGACCTGATGGAGGGACAATAGAGCCCTGAGTACCAGACCATTAGGACCTGATGGAGGGACAATAGAGCCCTGAGTACCAGACCATTAGGACCTGGTGGAGGAACAATAGAGCCCTGAGTACCAGACCATTAGGACCTGATGGAGGAACAATAGAGCCCTGAGTACCAGACCATTAGGACCTGATTGAGGGACAATAGAGCCCAGAGTACCAGACCATTAGGACCTGATGGAGGAACAATAGAGCCCTGAGTACCAGACCATTAGGACCTGATTGAGGGACAATAGAGCCCCGAGTACCAGACCATTAGGACCTGATGGAGGAACAATAGAGCCCTGAGTACCAGACCATTAGGACCTGATGGAGGAACAATAGAGCCCTGAGTACCAGACCATTAGGACCTGATGGAGGAACAATAGAGCCCTGAGTACCAGGCCATTAGGACCTGATGGAGGAACAATAGAGCCCTGAGTACCAGGCCATTAGGACCTGATGGAGGAACAATAGAGCCCTGAGTACCAGACCATTAGGACCTGATGGAGGAACAGTAGAGCCCTGAGTACCAGGCCATTAGGACCTGATGGAGGAACAGTAGAGCCCTGAGTACCAGACCATTAGGACCTGATGGAGGAACAGTAGAGCCCTGAGTACCAGACCATTAGGACCTGATGGAGAAACAGTAGAGCCCTGAGTACCAGACCATTAGGACCTGCTGGAGGAACAATAGAGCCCTGAGTACCAGGCCATTAGGACCTGATGGAGGGACAATAGAGCCCTGAGTACCAGGCCATTAGGACCTGATGGAGGAACAGTAGAGCCCTGAGTACCAGACCATTAGGACCTGATGGAGGAACAGTAGAGCCCTGAGTACCAGACCATTAGGACCTGATGGAGGAACAATAGAGCCCTGAGTACCAGACCATTAGGACCTGATGGAGGAACAATAGAGCCCTGAGTACCAGGCCATTAGGACCTGATGGAGGGACAGTAGAGCCCTGAGTACCAGGCCATTAGGACCTGATGGAGGGACAATAGAGCCCTGAGTACCAGGCCATTAGGACCTGATGGAGGGACAGTAGAGCCCTGTGTGTGGTTCTGAGTGGCTATAGAGAGTGGTGTTACTGAGTGGCTATAGAGAGTGTGTGTTACTGAGTGGCTATAGAGAGTGGTGTTCCTGAGTGGCTATAGAGAGTGGTGTTACTGAGTGGCTATAGAGAGTGGTGTTACTGAGTGGCTCTAGAGAGTGGTGTTACTGAGTGGCTATAGAGAGTGGTGTTACTGAGTGGCTCTAGAGAGTGGTGTTACTGAGTGGCTATAGAGAGTGGTGTTACTGAGTGGCTATAGAGAGTGGTGTTACTGAGTGGCTCTAGAGAGTGGTGTTACTGAATGGCTATAGAGGGTTGTGTTTTGATTAGCTCCAGCTACCAACCCCTAGAGAGGATCACATCACAGTCCAACCCATTAGACAGATAAATATATCATACTGGCTCCAGTATGGGAGGAAGAGGAGGGGGGAGATACAGAGAGAGAGAGAGGGGTGGGGGAGTACAGAGAGAGAGAGGGGGGAGAAACAGAGAGAGAGGGGGGTGGGGGAGTACAGAGAGAGAGAGGGGTGGGGGAGTACAGAGAGAGGGGGGTGGGGGAGTACAGACAGAGAGAGGGGTGGGGGAGTACAGAGAGAGAGGGGAGAGAAACAGAGAGAGAGGGGGGAGAAACAGAGAGAGAGGGGAGAAACAGAGAGAGAGAGGGGAGAGAAACAGAGAGAGAGGGGGGAGAAACAGAGAGAGAGGGGAGAAACAGAGAGAGAGGGGTGGGAAACAGAGAGAGAGGGGCGAGAAACAGAGAGAGAAGGGTGGGGGAGTACAGAGAGAGAGGGGTGGGGGAGTACAGAGAGAGAGAGGGGTGGGGGAGTACAGAGAGAGAGGGGTGGGGGAGTACAGACAGAGAGAGGGGTGGGGGAGTACAGACAGAGAGAGGGGTGGGGGAGTACAGAGAGAGAGGGGGGAGAAACAGAGAGAGAGGGGGGAGAAACAGAGAGAGAGGGGAGAGAAACAGAGAGAGCGGGGGGAGAAACAGAGAGAGAGGGGAGAAACAGAGAGAGAGGGGAGAAACAGAGAGAGAGGGGAGAGAAACAGAGAGAGGGGGGAGAAACAGAGAGAGAGGGGAGAAACAGAGAGAGAGGGGGGGGGAGAAACAGAGAGAGAGGGGGTAGAAACAGAGAGAGGGAGGGGAGAAACAGAGAGAGAGGGGGGAGAAACAGAGAGAGAGGGGAGAGAAACAGAGAGAGCGGGGGAGAAACAGAGAGAGAGGGGAGAAACAGAGAGAGAGGGGAGAGAAACAGAGAGAGAGGGGAGAAACAGAGAGAGAGGGGAGAAACAGAGAGAGAGGGGAGAGAAACAGAGAGAGGGAGGAGAAACAGAGAGAGAGGGGAGAAACAGAGAGAGAGGGGGGAGAAACAGAGAGAGAGGGGGTAGAAACAGAGAGAGAGAGGGGAGAAACAGAGAGAGAGGGGGGAGAAACAGAGAGAGAGGGGGTAGAAACAGAGAGAGAGAGGGGGAGAAACAAAGAGAGAGGGGGGAGAAACAGACGGAGAGAGGGGGTAGAAACAGAGGGAGAGGGGGGAGAAACAGAGAGAGAGGGGGTAGAAACAGTGAGAGAGAGGGGAGAAACAGAGAGAGAGGGGGTAGAAACAGAGGGAGAGGGGGGAGAAACAGAGAGAGAGGGGGTAGAAACAGTGAGAGAGAGGGGAGAAACAGAGAGAGAGGGGGGAGAAACAGAGATAGAGGGGCGAGAAACAGAGAGAGAGAGAGGGGGTAGAAACAGAGAGAGGGGGGGTAGAAACAGAGAGAGAGAGAGGGGGTAGAAACAGAGAGAGAGGGGGGAGAAACAGAGAGAGAGAGGGGGTAGAAACAGAGAGAGGGGGGAGAAACAGAGAGAGAGAGGGGGGAGAAACAGAGAGAGAGGGGGGAGAAACAGAGAGAGAGGGGAGAAACAGAGAGAGAGGGGGGAGAAACAGAGAGAGAGGGGAGAAACAGAGAGAGAGGGGAGAAACAGAGAGAGAGAGGGGAGAAACAGAGAGAGAGGGGGGGAGAAACAGAGAGAGAGGGGGGAGAACAGAGGGAGAGGGGAGAAACAGAGAGAGGGGGGGGAGAAACAGAGAGAGAGAGAGGGAAGAAACAGAGAGAGAGAGGGGGGAGAAACAGAGAGAGAGGGGGGAGAAACAGAGAGAGAGAGGGGGGAGAAACAGAGAGAGAGAGGGGGGAGAAACAGAGAGAGAGAGGGGGAGAAACAGAGAGAGGGGAAGATACAGAGAGAGAGGGGGACAGAGAGAGAGAGGGGAGAAACAGAGAGAGAGAGGGGGGGAGAAACAGAGAGAGGGGGTGACAGAGAGGGAGGGGGGGAGAAACAGAGAGAGAGGGGGGAGAAACAGAGAGAGAGAGAGAGTGGGGGGAGAAACAGAGAGAGAGAGGGGCGAAAAACAGAGAGAGAGGGGGGAGAAACAGAGCGAGAGAGGGGGAGAAACAGAGAGAGAGAGGGGGGAGAAACAGAGAGAGAGGGGGGGACAGAGAGAGCGAGGGGGGAGAAACAGAGAGAGAGAGGGGAGAAACAGAGAGAGAGAGGGGGGAGAAACAGAGAGAGGGGGGAGAAACACAGAGAGAGGGGGGAGAAACAGAGAGAGAGAGGGGGGAGAAACAGAGAGAGAGGGGGGAGAACAGAGGGAGAGGGGGGAGAAACAGAGAGAGGGGAGAACAGAGGGAGGGGGAGGAAAAACAGAGAGAGGGGAGAGCAGAGGGAGGGGGAGGAGAAACAGAGAGGGGGGACAGAGGGAGGGGGAGGAGAAACAGAGAGGGGGGGACAGAGGGAGGGGGAGGAGAAACAGAGAGAGGGAGGGGAGAAACAGAGAGAGAGAGGGGAGAAACAGAGAGAGAGAGGGGAGAAACAGAGAGAGAGAGGGGAGAAACAGAGAGAGAGAGGGGGGAAACAGAGAGAGAAAGAGAAGGGGAGATACAGAGATAGAGAGGAGATACAGAGAGAGGGAGACAGGAAGAGAGGAAGGGTGAGACATGGTCTCGAAGCAGCAGGCGGAAAGCCAATCTGGCTCCTGATTTAATCAGACCTCAGTGTTTGAGCCAGGGATGGAGGGAGGATTAATGGAGGGATGAAGATTGGAAAGACACTGCAGTGAAAATCTCCATAATGAAACAGACCTCAAGACAACAATGTGTATCCTCCTCTCCCGCTATTAGCCAGCAAAGATTCTCTCAATTCAATTCAAGGCCGCTTTATTAGCATGGGAAACATATGTTAACATTGCCAAAGCAAGTGAAGTAGATAATACACTCAACATTACACTCACAGAAGTTCCAAAAGAATAAAGACATTACAAATGTCATGTTATGTATATGTATTCTCTCTCTCTCTCTCTCTCTCTCTCTCTCTCTCTCTCTCTCTCTCTCTCTCTCTCTCTCTCTCTCTCTCTCTCTCTCTCTCTCTCTCTCTCTCTCTCTCTCTCTCTCTCTCTCTCTCTCTCTCTCTCTCTCTCTCTCTCTCTCTCTCTCTCTCTCTGTGTGTGTGCATGCTGCGAGGGTTTTGTAGTTGTAGTTGAGAGTCCGGATGAAGGGCTGTGTCCTTACTTATTTTCTTGAAGTTTAATGTAAAGCTCTTACAAGGTACCACTTTTTGCTCAGGTTTCCAGACTTTTTGGGAAAGGTGGGAGCAGCGAAGAGGGGTTGTATGAGTTTCTGAGTCAATGGTGGGCTGTGGGGAAAGTTAGAAGTTTTCTGTCAACAGAATACAGCTCTCTCCTCCTCAGAGGCTAGGAGAGTATTGGGGGAACTAGAGCGTATTAGTGAGATGGAGGTTAGAGATGGTGGGGCAAGGCAATGTAGGCCTCCAGGCTAATTTAGCTGAACTACATAGGGACCTGGGCAGTTTTTTCCAGGTTAAAGCAAAGGGAGCACTTGTAAGAGCTAGGTTCTCCATGCTCAAGGAGATGGATGCTCCCAGCTCCTTCTTCTTTGGTTTGGAAAAACAGAGTGGTGAAGCCAAGGGCATTGTCTACGGCTGTCTGATGGGCGGGTGACCTCTGTGGTGGGGGAGATGCGGCTGTCTGATGGGCGGGTGACCTCTGTGGTGGGGGAGATGCGGCTGTCTGATGGGCGGGTGACCTCTGTGGTGGGGGAGATGCGGCTGTCTGATGGGCGGGTGACCTCTGTGGTGGGGGAGATGCGGCTGTCTGATGGGCGGGTGACCTCTGTGGTGGGGGAGATGCGGCTGTCTGATGGGCGGGTGACCTCTGTGGTGGGGGAGATGCGGCTGTCTGATGGGCGGGTGACCTCTGTGGTGGGGGAGATGCGGCTGTCTGATGGGCGGGTGACCTCTGTGGTGGGGGAGATGCGGCTGTCTGATGGGCGGGTGACCTCTGTGGTGGGGGAGATGCGGGAGCGGACTGTGGAGTTTTATACTGTGTTTTATAGGGCAGAACTGTGTGCTCGGGTTTTGTTTTCAGAACTCCTTAAGCTCTCTCTGGCACAGAGAGATGAAATGGACTTTCCCCTGTTGTCCCATGAACTGGCAGAGGCCGTAACCCAGATGTCCCCCAGGCCGTGCACCGAGGGTCGACGGACTCCCAGCGGAGTTTTATACAAATTCTGGGAAATAATTCGACTGGACTTTTTTTTGCGTGTTTGCTTGAATGCGTCGTGGTAGGAGAGTTGCCGATGAGCTGCCGTCGGGCGGCTCTGACTCTCCTGTCCAAAAATGGGGACCTGTGTGACCTTAAGAAACTGGAGGCCCGTGACATTACTCTGTGCGGACTACAAGATATTTGCCGAGGTCCTCGCTAACAGACTGAAGTCTCATCTGGACTCTTTGTTCTTAAACCAGGGACATGTTGGACTTGTCGAGAGGTTCTCATGTGAACTTCGGACTGGTCTCTTTAGAGCAAGAGAAGGCTTTTGATATCTGTTTAATGTGATGTCTCTTGTTGTCAGAGTCGTGTGTACAGGTGGCAGGGAAGTCAGGCGCAGGAGAGTCAAACAGAGTGTAAATGGAGTCTTTTAATATAAGTCCACTTAACATGCTCCAAACACTAAATACGTACATACATAAATAAACATGGGTACGAGGTTATGCTGGTTAGACTGGTTTCACTGGTTTGACTAATTAGACTGGTTTCGCTGGGTAGACTGTTTATGATGGTTTGACTGGTTTCGCTGGTTAGACTGGTTAAGCTCATATTGCCCCAAAACTACAATTTCAGGATCTTCACTGAATAATACATGCTCAGCAGTTGTCTTCTATTCTGGTGCTGTTCTGAGGAGACTCAATCTGCACTCTATTCCTATTGGCCCTGGTCCAAATGGCACTATATTCCTATTGGCCCTGGTCCAAATGTAGACAATATCTGACCCACTGTCTGGCAGACAATATATGCTGACTCACTGTCTGGCAGACAATATCTACTGACTCACTGTCTGGCAGACAATATCTACTGACTCACTGTCTGGCAGACAATATCTACTGACTCACTGTCTGGCAGACAATATCTACTGACTCACTGTCTGGCAAACCATATCTACTGACTCACTGTCTGGCAGACAATATCTACTGACTCACTGTCTGGCAGACCATATCTACTGACTCACTGTCTGGCAGACAATATCTACTGACTCACTGTCTGGCAGACCATATCTACTGACTCACTGTCTGGCAGACCATATCTACTGACTCACTGTCTGGCAGACAATATCTACTGACTCACTGTCTAGCAAACAATATCTACTGACTCACTGTCTGGCAGACAATATCTACTGACTCACTGTCTGGCAGACAATATCTACTGACTCACTGTCTGGCAGACCATATCTACTGACTCACTGTCTGGCAGACAATATCTACTGACTCACTGTCTGGCAGACAATATCTACTGACTCACTGTCTGGCAAACAATATCTACTGACTCACTGTCTGGCAGACCATATCTACTGACTCACTGTCTGGCAGACCATATCTACTGACTCACTGTCTGGCAGACCATATCTACTGACTCACTGTCTGGCAGACAATATCTACTGACTCACTGTCTGGCAGACAATATCTACTGACTCACTGTCTGGCAGACCTAATCTACTGACTCACTGTCTGGCAGACAATATCTACTGACTCACTGTCTGGCAGACAATATCTACTGACTCACTGTCTGGCAGACCATATCTACTGAATCACTGTCTGGCAGACAATATCTACTGACTCACTGTCTGGCAGACCATATCTACTGACTCACTGTCTGGCAGACAATATCTACTGACTCACTGTCTGGCAGACAATATCTACTGACTCACTGTCTGGCAGACAATATCTACTGACTCACTGTCTGGCAGACCATATCTACTGACTCACTGTCTGGCAGACAATATCTACTGACTCACTGTCTGGCAGACAATATCTACTGACTCACTGTCTGGCAGACAATATCTACTGACTCACTGTCTGGCAGACAATATCTACTGACTCACTGTCTGGCAAACAATATCTACTGACTCACTGTCTGGCAGACAATATCTACTGACTCACTGTCTGGCAGACCATATCTACTGACTCACTGTCTGGCAGACAATATCTACTGACTCACTGTCTGGCAGACAATATCTACTGACTCACTGTCTGGCAGACAATATCTACTGACTCACTGTCTGGCAAACAATATCTACTGACTCACTGTCTGGCAGACAATATCTACTGACTCACTGTCTGGCAGACAATATCTACTGACTCACTGTCTGGCAGACAATATCTACTGACTCACTGTCTGGCAAACAATATCTACTGACTCACTGTCTGGCAGACCATATCTACTGACTCACTGTCTGGCAGACCATATCTACTGACCCACTCTCTGGCAGACCATATCTACTGACTCACTGTCTGGCAGACAATATCTACTGACTCACTGTCTGGCAGACAATATCTACTGACTCACTGTCTGGCAAACAATATCTACTGACTCACTGTCTGGCAGACCATATCTACTGACTCACTGTCTGGCAGACCATATCTACTGACCCACTCTCTGGCAGACCATATCTACTGACTCACTGTCTGGCAGACCATATCTACTGACTCACTGTCTGGCAGACCATATCTACTGACTCACTGTCTGGCAGACCATATCTACTGACTCACTGTCTGGCAGACAATATCTACTGACTCACTGTCTGGCAGACAATATCTACTGACTCACTGTCTGGCAGACCATATCTACTGACTCACTGTCTGGCAGACCATATCTACTGACTCACTGTCTGGCAGACAATATCTACTGACTCACTGTCTGGCAGACAATATCTACTGACTCACTGTCTGGCAGACAATATCTACTGACTCACTGTCTGGCAGACAATATCTACTGACTCACTGTCTGGCAAACAATATCTACTGACTCACTGTCTGGCAGACAATATCTACTGACTCACTGTCTGGCAGACCATATCTACTGACTCACTGTCTGGCAGACAATATCTACTGACTCACTGTCTGGCAGACAATATCTACTGACTCACTGTCTGGCAGACAATATCTACTGACTCACTGTCTGGCAAACAATATCTACTGACTCACTGTCTGGCAGACCATATCTACTGACTCACTGTCTGGCAGACCATATCTACTGACCCACTCTCTGGCAGACCATATCTACTGACTCACTGTCTGGCAGACCATATCTACTGACTCACTGTCTGGCAGACCATATCTACTGACTCACTGTCTGGCAGACATTATCTACTGACTCACTGTCTGGCAGACAATATCTACTGACTCACTGTCTGGCAGACAATATCTACTGACTCACTGTCTGGCAGATCATATCTACTGACTCACTGTCTGGCAGACCATATCTACTGACTCACTGTCTGGCAGACAATATCTACTGACTCACTGTCTGGCAGACAATATCTACTGACTCACTGTCTGGCAGACCATATCTACTGACTCACTGTCTGGCAGACCATATCTACTGACTCACTGTCTGGCAGACAATATCTACTGACTCACTGTCTGGCAGACAATATCTACTGACTCACTGTCTGGCAGACAATATCTACTGACTCACTGTCTGGCAAACAATATCTACTGACTCACTGTCTGGCAGACCATATCTACTGACTCACTGTCTGGCAGACCATATCTACTGACTCACTGTCTGGCAGACCATATCTACTGACTCACTGTCTGTAAAAGGACATTCTGTTAGTTCTGGAAGTATTCTTAGGATGCTCAGTTATTCATTTCTACAGGACTGTTTTCAATTGTCTCAATTACACCGCCGATCAATATCTACCAAGTCACTAGTGTTAATATGTCAGTCATTAATTTCTACAGCAGACATACACAGTATTTAGATGTTCTGATTTCCTGTCATGGCCTAGTTGAAGAAGTAATAGATGGGGGTTTCTGTCAACTGAAATGGTTTTCAACTTGTCACAATTCGACCACCTGGTGCAAACTGCGTACAAGATTTCTCCATCACGTCGGATTGCAGTTGGGCCTCGTTCCGAATGATGTGTTCCACACAAACAGAACGCCCCAGCGAGCAGAACACCTGAAAACGTGCTACAACCTTCACCGGGGTCTTTTGAAGGAAATTGAATCAAACATATTACCATTACGTTGCAAAGCCGTGTATTAACAAACACATTCCTATTGCAAATCCATTTGTTATTCAGATCTGCCTCCTTAAGAAGCTAATCTGACGCTCTTTCTGTTCTGTTATGTTCTGCTGCAGACACCTGATAATGTGTGTGTGTGTGTGTGTGTTGCATGTGAAACACAGCAGACCAAGGCCTCCCTTCCTTCAACAGCCTCCAATCTGTTTTCAGCCTGAGAGAGGGGGGGGGGGGAGAGGGGGAGAGGTAGCTAGAGGAGAGACAAAGAGGGGTGGATTAGGAGGAGGAGATGGAACAGGAGAGAGGGAAAGAGAAAGAGGAGGAGAGAAAGAGAGACAGGAGGGAGGGAGGGAGGGAGGGAGGGAGGGAGGGAGGGAGGGAGGGAGGGAGGGAGGGAGGGAGGGAGGGAGGGAGGGAGGGAGGGAGGGAGGGAAAGTTAGTGAGGGGAGAGAGAGAGAGAGAGGTCTGGGAGGGAGACATGCTGCAATGGGCTGGGCCCTGGGGACCATCACAGCTTTGCTCTCTAACCAGCCTAGGTGTGTGTGTAACGCCAGAATGTTTGACGTGGTGGGCATAACCAGTGCAGCTGCTATAGAGATTCTCTGTAACTCTCTCTGAGTCCATTTTCACACTCTACTACACTTCTGCTCCCTCGTCTCTTTGCTTCTCTCTGTTTCCATGTCAACGTATCGCTAGCCACGTCTGGGGGGGGTGGGTCAATTTTTGTCATTCATAAAAAACAGATTGATAAATATGAGTTTTAGGGATTTGGTAACTGTTTGTTACCGAATGTGTTTATTGCCTTCCCCCGACTCCCACTAGTCATGGCCTATTTAAAGTACTGAGGGAGGAGGTTGTCTCTCCTCTCTTCCTCTCTGGGGCATTAAAGACCCTTCACACGGGATTCAGCCTGCTTTCCGGGTTGCTAATCAGGTTTCATAACCCCAGAAAGACAGACACACAGATAACAACATAATTACACTCCCCATCAACAACGGCATGCACAATCCTGGAATACATTATTAAACAAATTAATCTGGATTTAGAAAATACAGGACAGAACATCTGAATAATCCCTTCTGCTCTCTCTCTCTCTCCCACCCATCTCTCTCTCTCTCTCTCTCTCCCACACATCTCTCTCTCTCTCTCTCTCTCTCTCTCCCACCCACCCCTTCTCTCTCTCTCACCCACCCCTTCTCTCTCTCTCTCTCACCCACCCCTTCTCTCTCTCTCTCTCTCTCTCTCTCTCTCTCTCTCTCTCCCTCTCTCGCTCTTCCACCCACCCCTTTTCTCTCTCTCTCTCCCACCCCTTCTCTCTCTCTCCCTTCCACCCACCCCTTTTCTCTTTCTCTCTCTCCCACCCCTCCTCTCTCTCCCTCTCTCTCTCTTCCACCCACCCCTTTTCTCTCTCTCTCCCTCCCTCGCTCTCTCTCTTCCACCCACCCCTTTTCTCTCTCTCTCCCTCCCTCTCTCTCTCTCCCTCCCCTCTCTCTCTCTCTCTCCCACCCCTCCTCTCTCTCTCTCTCCCTCTCTCTCTCTTCCACCCACCCCTCTCTCTCTCTCTCTCTATCTCTTCCACCCACCCCTTTTCTCTCTCTCTCTCCCACCCACCTGTTTTCTCCCTCTCTCCTACCCACCCCTTCTCTCTCTCTCTCTCTCTCTCTCCCACCCACCCCTTCTCTCTCTCTCCTACCCACCCCTTCTCTCTCTCTCTCTCTCCCACCCACCCCTTCTCTCTCTCCTACCCACCCCTTCTCTCTCTCTCTCTCGCTCTCCTACCCACCCCTTCTCTCTCTCTCACCCACCCCTTCTCTCTTTCTCTTTCACCTACCCACCCCTTCTCTCTATCTCCCACCCACCCTGTAATGGTTTTCCTTCTCTTCGTCTGAAGAGGAGGTGTAGTATGGATCGGACCAAGATGCGGCGTGGTAAGTGTTCATGATGTTTAATTTTAAAGACAATCTGAACACTAAAATACAAAAATGTAACCTGAATAACCGAAAACGAAAACAGTACCGTGTGGTGAACAAACACGGAAACAAACACCCACCCACAAACAGTGAAACCCAGCCTACCTAAGTATGATGCTCAATCAGAGACAACTAATGACACCTGCCTCTGATTGAGAACCATACTAGGCCGAAACATAGAAATCCCCAAATCATAGAAAAACAAACATAGACTGCCCACCCCAACTCACGCCCTGACCATACTAACGACAAAACAAAGGAAATAAAGGACAGAACGTGACAGTTTAATCTGAGGGAAATATGTCTCTCTAATATGGTCATACATTGGGCAGGAGGTTAGGAAGTGCAGGAGTTGTGACCCGTTTTTGTTGGTTATGTTGTCATAGTTGTGCCTAGGGGGGCATATGTGGGAGAGAATGCTGTCACCTGCAGGCAGATGTTTGTCCCCCTGTGTGCTGAGGGTGTCAGGTTCTTGTCCGGTTCTGGCATTTAGGTTGCCACAGACTAGTACATGTCCCTGGGCCTAGAAATTATTGATTTCCCCCTCCAGGATGGAGAAGCTGTCTTCATTAAAGTATGGGGATTCTAGTGGGGGGATATAGATAGCACACAGGAGGACATTTTTCTCTGTTAAAATAAGTTCCTTTTGAATTTCTAGCCAAATGTAAAATGTTTACTGTTTTGATTAATTTAATGGAGTGAGTTAGGTCTGCTCTATACCAAATTAGCATACCCCCTGAGTCCCTTCCCTGTTTCACACCTGGTAGTTTGGTCTCTCTCTCTCTCTCTCTCTCTCTCTCTCTCTCTCTCTCTCTCTCTCTCTCTCTCTCTCTCTCACCCACCTACCCACCCCTTCTTCCCCCCTCTCTCTCTCTCTCTCTCTCTCTCCCTCTCAATTAAATTACATTTGCTTTGTTGGCATGACGTAACAATGTATATGACGTAACAACTGTGGCAATTTTATGGAACTGGAGCACCCTGCATTATTCATTAAGAGGATGTGAGTGAGAGAACGAGAGAACGAGGGGAGAGAAAGAGAGAACGAGAGAACGAGAGAGTAAAGAGCAAAACAGCAGAGGGATGGAACGGTTCTCTTTGTTCCTCAATTGATTTTCACAGCTGGAGAATCAAGAGAGTCGAGACAGGAGACAGGAGACAGGAGAGGAGAGGAGAGGAGAGGAGAGGAGAGGAGAGGAGAGGAGAGGAGAGGAGAGGAGAGGAGAGGAGAGGAGAGGAGAGGAGAGGAGAGTGGGCTAGAGAGAGGGAGAGTGAGAGGGGAGGAGAGTGGGATAGAGAGAAGAGAGGAGAGGAGAGGAGAGGAGAGGAGAGGAGAGGAGAGGAGAGGAGAGGAGAGGAGAGGAGAGGAGAGGAGAGGAGAGGAGAGTGGGCTAGAGAGAGGGAGAGTGAGAGGGGAGGAGAGTGGGATAGAGAGAGGAGAGGAGAGGAGAGGAGAGGAGAGGAGAGGAGAGGAGAGGAGAGGAGAGGAGAGGAGAGGAGAGGAGAGGAGAGGAGAGGAGAGGAGAGGAGAGTGGGCTAGAGAGAGGGAGAGTGAGAGGGGAGGAGAGTGGGATAGAGAGAGGAGAGGAGAGGAGAGGAGAGGAGAGGAGAGGAGAGGAGAGGAGAGGAGAGGAGAGGAGAGGAGAGGAGAGGAGAGTGGGCTAGAGAAAGGGAGAGTGGGCTACAGAGAGGAGAGTGGGCTAGATAGAGAGAGGAGAGTGAGAGGAGAGGAGAATGGGCTAGAGAGAGGAGAGTGGGCTAGAGAGAGGGGGAGTGGGCCAGATAGAGAGGAGAGTGGGCTAGATAGAGAGTGAGAGGAGAGGAGAGGAGAGGAGAGGAGAGGAGAGGAGAGGAGAGGAGAGGAGAGGAGAGGAGAGGAGAGTGGGCTAGAGAGAGGGAGAGTGGGCCAGATAGAGAGGAGAGTGGGCTAGATAGAGAGGAGAGTGAGAGGAGAGGAGAGTGACCTCGCTTTGTGCACGGGGGCATTGTCATTCGGAAACAAGAAAGGGAAATCCCCAAACTGTTGCCATAAAGTTGGAAGCACAGAATCGTCTTGAATGTCATTGTATGCTGTAGAGTGAAGATTTCCCATCACTGGAACTAAGGGGCATGAACCATGAAAAACAGCCCCAGACCATTATTCCTCCTCCACCAAACTTTACGGTTGGCACTATGCATTGGGGCAGGTAGCGTTCATCTGGCATCTGCCAAACCCAGATTCGTCCTTGGGACTGCCAGATGGTGAAGCGTGATTCATCACTCCTGAGAACACGTTTCCACTGCTCCAGAGTCCAATGGCGGTGAGCTTTACACCACTCCAGCCGACGCTTGGCATTGGGCATGGTGATCTTAGGCTTGTGACATCTTGAAGCTCCTGATGAACAGTTCTTGTGCTGACGTTGCTTCCAGAGGCAGTTTGGAAGTCGGTAGTGAGTGTTGCAACCGAGGACAGACGATTTTTACGCGCTTCAGCACTCGGTGGTCCCGTTCTGTGAGCTTGTGTGGCCTACCACTTCACGGCTGAGCCGTTGTTGCTCCTAGACATTTCCACTTCACAATAACAGCACTTACAGTTGACCGGGGCAGCTCTAGCAGCGCATACGTTTGACAAACTGACCTGTTGGAAAGGTGGCGTCCTGTGACGCTGCCACGTTGAAAGTCACTGTGCTCTTCAGTAAGGCCATTCTACTGCCAATGTTTGTCTATGGAGATTGCACGGCTGTGTGCTAGACTTTAAACACCTGTCAGGTGTAGGGTGTAGCTGACATAATCAAACGGGTGTAGCTGACATAATCAAATCTACTAATATGAATGGGAAATACTTCTGTATATATATAGTGAACATAACATACAGGTGGGGATAAAGTGACCAGGAAACAGGATGACAAACAGTGATGAGTCAAAAATATTTAGTGCAAAGGGGGTCAATGGAGTTCGTTAAATAGTTAACCAATAAGCTACCCGGACTAACTATTCAGACTAACCCGGACTAACAAATGTATGGCTTGGGAAGTAGAAGATGTTCAGGGTTCCGTTGGTTCCGGACTTGGTGCATCGGTACCACTTGCCATGCGGTAGCAGAGAACAGTCTAACAGACTTGGGTGGCTGGAGTCTTTTTTTAGGGCCTTCCTCTGACACCGCCTGGTATAGAGGTCCTGAATTACAGGGGGCTCAGCCCCAGTGATGTATTGGGTCCTACACACTACCCTCTGTAGTGCCTTGAGGTCGGATGCCGAGTAGTGGTGATGCAGCCAGTCCAGATGCTCTCGATGGTGCAGCTGTAGAACTAGGTGAGGATCTGAGCACCAATGACGAAACTTTTCAGTCTCCTGATGGGGGGGAGAGGCGTTGTCGTGCCCTCTTCACAACTGTGTTGGTGTGTGTGGACCATGATAGATCCTTAGCGATGTGGACACCGAGGAACTTGAAGCTCTTGAGCCGTTCCACTACAGCCCCGTCGATGTGAATGGGGGCGTGCTCGGCCCTCCATTTCCTGTAGCCCCACGATCAGCTCCTTTGTCTTGCTCACATTGAGGGAGAGGTTGTTTTCCTGTCACCACACGGCCGGGCCTCTGACCTCCTCCCTATAGGCTGTCTCAGCGTTGTTTATGATCAGGCTTAATTAACACCGTTGGCAAACTTAATTAGTGTTGTAGATATGCGTATCCACTCCATAGTGGAGGGCACTACGGTGTTCAACGCTGAGCTGTAGTCAATGAACAGCATTCTCACGTAGGTGTTCCTTTTGTACAGATGGGAAAGGGCAGTGTGGAGTGCAATAGAGATTGCGTCATCTGTGGATGTATTGCGGCCGTATGCGAATTGGATTGGATTCAGGGTGTCTGGGATGATGTTTTTTTATGTGAGCCATGACTTTCAAAGCATGTCATGGCTACAGATGAGTTCTATGGGGCGATAGTCATTTAGGCAGGTTACCTTGGTGTTCTTCGGCACAGGGACTATGGTGGTCTGCTTAAAACATGTAGGTATTTGATAAAATAATGTATATGTTGAATGATAATGATAAAATAATTCCACTCTGAAACCTTGTAATTGTATGAAATTGATTAGAATCATCAAATTATAGTCTGATGATGTGTGTAGTTTTAGTCGGAATTATATTAAACAATGTATCTGTATAGTGGAAAAACACAGACTGTCTGAGCAAGGCGTAGTTTAGGATTTGTGTGGGACGAAGAAAAAAAACGAGGACAATTAATCTGTGTTTGGACCGACCTGGCTAGGCCTCCGACCTGGCTAGGCCTCCGACCTGGCTAGGCCTCCGACGCCACTGATACTGGTCTGTCCGACCTGGCTAGGCCTCCGACGCCACTGCTACTGGTCTGTCCGACCTGGCTAGGCCTCCGACCTGGCTAGGCCTCCGACCTGGCTAGGCCTCCGACCTGGCTAGGCCTCCGACGCCACTGCTACTGGTCTGTCCGACCTGGCTAGGCCTCCGACGCCACTGCTACTGGTCTGTCCGACCTGGCTAGGCCTCCGACGCCACTGCAACTGGTCTGTCCGACCTGGCTAGGCCTCCGACGCTACTGCTACTGGTCTGTCCGATCTGGCTAGGCCTCCGACGCCACTGCTACTGGTCTGTCCGACCTGGCCAGGCCTCCGACAACACTGCTACTGGTCTGTCCGACCTGGCTAGGCCTCCGACGCCACTGCAACTGGTCTGTCCGACCTGGCTAGGCCTCCGACGCTACTGCTACTGGTCTGTCCGATCTGGCTAGGCCTCCGACGCCACTGCTACTGGTCTGTCCGACCTGGCCAGGCCTCCGACAACACTGCTACTGGTCTGTCCGACCTGGCTAGGCCTCCGACGCCACTGCTACTGGTCTGTCCGACCTGGCTAGGCCTCCGACGCCACTGCAACTGGTCTGTCCGACCTGGCTAGGCCTCCGACGCCACTGCTACTGGTCTGTCCGACCTGGCTAGGCCTCCGACGCTACTGCTACTGGTCTGTCCGACCTGGCTAGGCCTCCGACGCCACTGCTACTGGTCTGTCCGACCTGGCTAGGCCTCCGACGCCACTGCTACTGGTCTGTCCGACCTGGCTAGGCCTCCGACGCCACTGCTACTGGTCTGTCCGACCTGGCTAGGCCTCCGACGCCACTGCTACTGGTCTGTCCGACCTGGCTAGGCCACTGCT
>NC_092163.1:76421687-76550795 GCF_045791955.1 Oncorhynchus clarkii lewisi | reverse complement strand
ACTGGTCTGTCCGACCTGGCTAGGCCTCCGACGCCACTGCTACTGGTCTGTCCGACCTGGCTAGGCCTCCGACAACTACTGCTACTGGTCTGTCCGACCTGGCTAGGCCTCCGACGCCACTGCTACTGGTCTGTCCGACCTGGCTAGGCCTCCGACGCTACTGCTACTGGTCTGTAGGCCACTGACTGGTCTGTCCGACCTGGCTAGGCCACTGCTACTGGTCTGTCCGACCTGGCTAGGCCTCCGACGCCACTGCTACTGGTCTGTCCGATGCCGCCGCAACTTCATGGGGTCCTGATCGACCCGAATGCATGTGATCGTCCTCGAGGCCGGTGCCGTTGCGCTGCTAGTGCAGCGCATCAGGGGTGGTGGGGGGGGGGGGGGGGGGGGCTGCTGTCACGAATCCCTCCGGATCTTTCTTCACCCACACCTGTCCCCTATCCCCACTGATTGTATTTGTATAAATATTCCCTTTTGGTTTCCGTTGGCCCGTTGATTATTGTTACTATGTCTGTTGGTCGTGTCATTGTGGATTGAGCAGATGATTACGGGTCTCATTCTGTGTGTATTTATTAGAGGTACTCTTTTGTTTTGTGTACCTGTTTGTTTGGTCTTCGTCCCCGTGCCTCTACACGGCACGCTGTAATTTGGACTGAATAAAAAACCCTGTTTCGCATTCCTGGGCCTGTCTCCCGAATCTCTTCATGCTAACGTGACACTTCTTTCTTTAAGTGTCGGGGATTTGGGCCTTGTCCGGGTTAATCAATATCTCTTTCACCTCATTGTAGTAGACGTCCTTGTCCAAATGGAGGTTATTTATAGCTGTTCGGATGTCCAGAAGCTCTTTTCGGTCATAGGAAATGATGGCAGAAACATTATTTACAGCGGCAAGAAAAAGTATGTGAACCCTTTGGAATTACCTGTATTTCTGCATCAATTGGTCATAAAATTTGATCTGATCTTCATCTAGGTCACAACAACAGACAAACAGTGTGCTTAAACTAATAACACACGAACAACTACATGTTTTCATGTCTTTATTGAACACACCATGTAAACATTAACAGTGTAGGGTGGAAAAAGTATGTAAATAGCACAACTGGTCAGGCGAAGATAGAACAGCCGTTATTCCCTCCAGCGCCATTTCCCCTCATTTTACGTGTCTGTTCAAAGCCCTGATAGAGCTGTGACTTCACATCTCTGACAGAAAAACAGACAGCCACATCAGATCAGATATGATGGAAGTGCTTTCATATCAACCTGACACTTCTGTGTCGCTCAGTCTTCCGGTGATGTGCACATTGACACGAATGGGTTTAGCCTGTGGACTGACACACTACAAGCCGACACACACGACTACACAGACACATCAATGTTAACTCTGAAAATGAGTTAAATTCACTTACATAAATTAAAATAAATTAAATCAACCACAGTCTCCAGGGAGAGAGCTTAATTTTAACTCCTCATACTAAAATGCTGTGTCCTGATTTTCCACCCTTCTTCTAAAGTGTTCACTTGCACAGTTACTCTCATGGATTTAAAAGTAGTGTATGGAATTAGGACACATCCAGAGACCCTAGCTACTGGCCACTAGCAGCAGACCCTAGCTACTGGCCACTAGCAACAGACCCTAGCTACTGGCCCCTAGCAACAGACCCTAGCTACTGGCCCCTAGCAACAGACCCTAGCTACTGGCCACTAGCAACAGACCCTAGCTACTGGCCCCTAGCAACAGACCCTAGCTACTGGCCCCTAGCAACAGAACCTAGCTACTGGCCCCTAGCAACAGACCCTAGCTACTGGCCCCTAGCAACAGACCCTAGCTACTGGCCCCTAGCAACAGACCCTAGCTACTGGCCCCTAGCAACAGACCCTAGCTACTGGCCCCTAGCAACAGACCCCAGCTACTGGCCACTAGCAGCAGACCCTAGCTACTGGCCCCTAGCAACAGACCCTAGCTACTGGCCCCTAGCAACAGACCCCAGCTACTGGCCACTAGCAGCAGACCCTAGCTACTGGCCCCTAGCAACAGACCCTAGCTACTGGCCCCTAGCTTCTGGCCCTCTTCAGTCTGGAAGGTAATAAGAAATGTCTCTCACGGTTTCTATTATCTAACCGACCCACTTAACAACACTTCAACCCTGCATAGCTCATTCACATTCAATACATTCGGATTCTCCTCTGCACTGACAACCACGGTCCCCCCCAAATCTGGCAACCCCAGCTGTCTGCTACGGCTGCCACCTGCTCACCGGCTTAAAACCCTGACTGTCATCTCCTGGTCTCCTCCCCTTCATCTGTCCTGATTGGAGAAGACTTGAAAGGTGAAAACAATTTGGTGATTAGGCTCTTTCACCTGGTCTGTTCTTACAGTTTGACTCCAGACGACCAGATGATGAAGGGAGACGAGGAAAGGAAGGGGGACAGATTTTGAGGCTTTATCCCAAATGGCATGTTGTAACTTTAATGTGTTACAGAGTTAATGTTTAAGTTAATTCATGGAGCTGTATCTGAAGATATTTCTTTACAGTTATTTACATATGTAATTGTATTGGTTAGTATTGAATTACGCTTTTGACTGCAAGTTCCAGAATGCCTTGCGACAGGAATGAGAGAGATAACGTGCCAGTTATGTGCAGGTGCAAAGTGATTAAGCTGACTTTCCGCTACCATCTTACCTGCATTGCTCTGTACCAAAACAAAGTTGTTAAATGTAACGTGAACAAGTATTTTTACTAAAAGAAGCTTTCATATCAAACCCGACGTCCCGAGTCATTACTTTGAAGACAGTCAATCTAAAATGGCATCCTATTCCCTGTATAATGCACTACTTTTGGACCAGAGAGCTCTATGGGTCCTGGTCAAATAGCATACCATTTGAGATGCAGACAGAGAGCTTATGGCAACCCTCTCCCTCTTCAGAGTCCGACTGAGAGAAATGGGTCAAGCGCACAGTAGCCATTGCTTACTGTTTAATCAATATGTCGTTAACAATTAGCTCCAAGCCTAATGTATTGACCTAATGGGAAACCACTCCACCTCAGTCTGTGAATTCACTGGTACTTTATTGGCTAGAGAGAGACAGATCCAATCTAACCAATCTCTTGCTCAGAGATCTCAGAGAAATCCATGCCCCTCGGTAATGGATCGTACACAATTAGATGTTTTTATCTCAATATTAAATCATTTCTAAGGTAACGATTAAAGGTGGACTCAGCGATATGAAGGTGGCGAAGTAAATAGCATGGTGGGTCAATTTCTGCGACAACTAAGAACGTTGAAGCGTGAAGCTCAACTCCTCTGCTGTTTTAGTGCCCTGGCTACCACTCTGTGAACAGCATGAAACGAACCCGCGCACATGCACAGATACTGTGTGTGGCTGTGTGAGAGCGAAGTGTTGCATCTCACTCATCTGAATATCTGCGATGCTGCAATATCATTTCGCTAAGTGTACCTTTACTGTTATTCATTTTTTGGGTTAAATCTTTTTTTTTTCAATCTTAGCAAAGATCAATTTCTCAATAAATAATGTTGATATGACTATCTGGGAGTGGTCCGAGTGAGGGGCCTAATGAAAATCTGTTACTGGCAGAGATGTTTGAAGCTCTCTTTGTTATTGATTAACTTGTATCTTAAATGGCCTTAAATGCCAAAACAGGGAGATATTTCAGGAGGTCTTTTCAAACAGCTCTTACACTAAAAGGGTTTTATCATCATTTTCACAATTCCACAGTATTATTCCGACCTCATAGTGTGGAAATATATATAAAAACATATATAAAATATATATAAAACATAAGAAAATCTAGTTTTTGACTGGACTGGGCCTTCACTGAAACAATATAACATTGAATTGGAGCGATATTCATTTTGAATTCAGAGCTACATCAATACAGATTGCAAGAGGAAATGGCTCTCTAACAGCCATAGCTACAGATGGGATGGGCTACAGATGAAATGCATGGAGAGACAAAAACCCTTTACCATATCATATTATTAGTGACTACAGTACCTATGATGGTTGATCATAAATCATGCCATAACCAGACAATTAGCATAATCCATGTACTATAATCACCCTAGTGTGTGTGTGTGTGTGTGTGTGTGTGATTGTGCGTGTGTGATTGCGTGTGTGTGTGATTGCGTGTGTGTGTGATTGCGTGTGTGTGTGATTGCGTGTGTGTGTGTGATTGCGTGTGTGTGTGATTGCGTGTGTGATTGCGTGTGTGTGTGATTGCGTGTGTGTGTGTGTGATTGCGTGTGTGTGTGATTGCGTGTGTGATTGCGTGTGTGTGATTGCATGCGTGTGTGTGATTGTGTGTGTGTGTGTATGTGGGCCATAATCACCCCATATACTACCAGTAGTTCTATTTGAACATGAATATGCTAATGTCGACAGCTAAACGTGCTGTAACAGAAGGTCGGTAAATATTACAAACCGCTCTAGTGGATGCCAGTAAAAGGAAAACACCACTGTTGTAAAGGAACGACGGAGGCAGAGAGAACCCATTTGGTTCGTAAAAAAATGAAACAGAGAAACGTACTTAAGAGCCGACTCTTTCCTCTGTATACATCAAGGATGTCGATCTCGCTGCTGGTGAGTCTCTGATCCACCTCTGCGCAGACGACACCATTCTGTATTCTTCTGGCCCTTCATTGGACACTGTGTTAACAACCCTCCAAACGAGCTTCAATGCCATACAATTCTCCTTCCCCTGCCTCCAACTGCTCTTAAATGCAAGTGAAACTAAATGCATGCTCTTCAACCGATCGCTGCCCGCACCTGCCAGCCCGTCCAGCATCACTACTCTGGACGGTTCTGACTTAGAATATGTGGACAACTACAAATACTTAGGTGTCTTGTTAGACTGTAAACTCTCCTTCCAGACTCACATTAAACATCTCCAATCCAAAATTAAATCTAGAATCGGCTTCCTATTTCGCAACCAAGCATCCTTCACTCATGCTGCCAAACATACCCTCGAAAAACTGACCATCCTACCGATCCTCGACTTCGGCAATGTAATTTACAAAATAGCCTCCAACACTCTACTCAACAAATTGGATTCAGTCTATCATAGTGCCATCCGTTTTGTCACCAAAGCCCCATATACTACCCACCACTGCGACCTGTATGCTCTCGTTGGCTGGCCCTCGCTTCATACTCGTTGCCAAACCCACTGGCTCCAGGTCATCTACAAGACCCTGCTAGGTAAAGTCCCCCCTTATCTCAGCTCGCTGGTCACCATAGCAGCACCCACCCATAGCACGCGCTCCAGCAGGTATATCTCACTGGTCACCCCCAAAGCCAATTCTTCCTTTGGCCGCCTCTCCTTCCAGTTCTCTGCTGCCAATGACTGGAACGAACTGCAAAAATCACTGAAGCTGGAGACTCTTACCTCCCTCACTAGCTTTAAGCACCAGCTGTCAGAGCAGCTCACAGATCACTGCACCTGTACATAGCTCATCTGTAAATAGCCCATCCAATCGTCCTCATCTCCATACTGTATTTATTTATTTATCTTACTCCTCTGCACCCCAGTATCTCAACTTGCACATTCATCTTCTGCACATCCTACCATTCCAGTGTTTAACTGCTATATTGTAATTACTTCGCCACCACGGCCTATTTATTGCCTTACCTCTCTTATCCTACCTCATAGGCACATGCTGTATATAGATTTTTCTACTGTATTATTGATTGTATGTTTGTTTATTCCATGTGTAACTCTGTGTTGTTGTTTGTGTCGAACTGCTTTGCTTTATCTTGGCCAGGTCGCAGTTGTAAATGAGAACTTGTTCTCAACTAGCCTACCTGGTTAAATAAAGGTGAAATTAAAATCAATTTAAAAAAGAGGTGGTTATGGAATTAACTGAACCAGAGATCGAGGGAATGAGAAAACAGAGGAGGATAGAGGGAGGGAAGAGAGAAGGAGGAGGAGCAGGAGGGAAGAGAGAAGGAAGAGAGAGGGAGGGAAGAGAGAAACAGGAGAGAGGGAGGGAGGGATAGAAAGGAGGAGAGAGGGAGGGAAGAGAGAAGGAGGAGAGAGGGAGGGAGGGATAGAAAGGAGGAGAGAGGGAGGGAAGAGAGAAGGAGGGAGAGAGAGGGAGGGATAGAAAGGAGGAGAGAGGGAGGGAAGAGAGAAGGAGGAGAGAGAGAGGGAGGGATAGAAAGGAGGAGGAGAGAGGGAACGGGGGAAGAGAGGAGGAGGAGAGGGGGTGGAAAGAGAAATAGAGAAAAATAGGCTACTTTGTCGTTGCCAAGAAGCATCTCAGGAGTCATCTCCTACATTAGGATAGAAACATGATTTCATTCAACCTGCAAATATAGATCTCCCACTTTAAATTTTGTAAAGGATTTGCTTATATTGGCTAGGGAATGAGGAGAGAGAAAGAGAGATGGAGGGGTAGAGAGAAGGAGAGATGGTTAAAAAGAGAGAGAATGCTACTGCATTGTTGTTGGCAAGAAGCTATGCATCTCAAGAGTCATCTCAAACATTAAGACAGATACAGAGTGATTGAATTCAGCCTGCAGATATGTATCTCCCACTATGTGATTTGCTTATTAGACAAGGACAAAACAGAGGAGAGAGAGAGGGATAGAGAGGAGGAGGAGAGAGGGAGGGATGGATAGAGAGGAGGAGGAGGAGGAGAGAGGGAGGGAGGGACAGAGAGGAGGAGGAGGAGGAGGAGGAGGAGGAGGAGGAGATAGGGAGGAGGAGGAGGAGGAGGAGGAGGAGGAGGAGGAGGAGGAGGAGGAGGAGGGAGGGAGGGAGGGAGAGGAGGAGGAGGAGGAGGAGGAGGAGAGAGGGAGGGAGGGATAGAGAGGAGGAGGAGGAGGAGAGAGGGAGGGAGGGACAGAGAGGAGGAGGAGGAGGAGGAGGAGGAGGAGAGAGGGAGGGAGGGATAGAGAGGAGGAGGAGGAGGAGGAGGAGGAGAGAGGGAGGGAGGGAGGGAGGGATAGAGAGGAGGAGGAGGAAGAGGAAGAGGAGGAGGAGCAGAGAGGGAGCGAGGGACAGAGAGGAGGAAGGGAGGTGGTATAGAGAGAGAGAGTGCTATGTAACTCAGAAGTGATCTCAAACATTGAGACAGAAAGAGAATGATTAAATTCCGCCTTCAGATACTCATCTGCGTCATCGTCCACTATTAGTTCAATGCTATAAGATTATATTTTTAGTTTATTTTTAGATAGAAAATCAAATCAAGAAGGAAAAGAGCAAAGATGCTGTGGAGGCTGGTGGGAGGAGTTATAGGAGTACTTGGCTCAGTAATGTCTGGAATGGAACCAATGGAATGGTACCAAACACATCAAATACATGGAAAGAACGTGTTTGACTCCATTCAATTGATTCCATTCCAGCCATTACAATGAGCCCGTCGAAGGCGAGGGAAGAGAGGGAAGTCGAGGGGGAAGATGAGGGGGAAGGTGAGAGAAGGAGGGGGAAGGTGAGGGAAGAGGGGGAAGATGAGGGAAGAGGGGGAAGATGAGGGAAGAAGGGCATTTGATAAAGATTAGGAGTTCTTAAACTGTTTCAGCTCAAGAACTAAAATGAGATATTGACCCAAATCATCCTCCCCTGACCCAAATCATCCTCCAACAACCTAAATCATCCTCCAACATCCCAAATCATCCTCCTCTGACCCAAATCATCCTCCAACATCCCAAAACATCCTCCAACAACCCAAATCATCCTCCAACATCCCAAATCATCCTCCAACAACCCAAATCATCTTCCCCTGACCCAAATCATCCTCCAACAACCCAAATCATCCTCCAACATCCCAAATCATCCTCCCCTGACCCAAATCATCCTCCAACAACCCAAATCATCCTCCCTTGACCCAAATCATCCTCCCCTGACCCAAATCATCCTAATGAGTAGAATTGCATGAAATTAGTTTGCTGAATCTTCTCTCCACCCAATTGGCAAAATCAACCGTGACAGGATGGATGTTGATATGTCATAATTAAAAACTACTGACCCATCTCCTCTCAAGTTAAGTAGCTACTGATGAATAATTAAGTTACGGTCAATGGTCTAGCTCGCTGACATTCAGGGATGCATCAAAAAAATGGCACCCTATTTCCTATTTAGTGCACTACTAGACAAGCCTATAGGCTTCTGGTCGAAAGTAGTGCACTACATAGGGAATAGGTGTCACGGTCGTCATAACGAGGAGACCAAGGCGCAGCATGATATGAACACATTCTTCTTTATTTAAATGAAGACCACTAATCAAACTAACGTGCTGACATGCAACTACACATAGACAATAACCCACAAAACCAAAATGGAAAATGGTAACCTAAATAGGATCCCCAATCAGAGACAACGATAAACAGCTGTCTCTGATTGGGAACCAATTCAGGCAACCATAGACCTATATATATACCTAGACAATACCAAAACCCCATAGAATTACAACAACCCTAGACAAGAACAAAACACACACACCACCCCTCGTCACACCCTGACCTAACCAAAATAATAAAGAAAACAAAGATAACTAAGGTCAGGGCGTGACAATAGGGTGCACTATCGGGAAGAAACCAAGCTCTATCTGTGATGTAGCTCGTTGACATTCAAATCAGGCGTTGGCATTTGCATGCAATAAATTCATATTCACATTCTTAAAAAATGCGCTGAAGCTGGCAATGACATCAAATAAATGTACCTTCTAAAACGCTTAGAGAGACGATTAATATAGGCTACCGCTGAAATATTAACACATCTCCGCTACACCCGCAATAACATCTGCTAAGTATGTGTATGTGACCAACAAAATGTGATTTTGATATAACATCTCACGTCTATATTTGACCTATTTGTCCAAATAGCCTCAATACTGTATATTGGTTTATCCTTTATACTCTGTAGTGCAGCTGACCAGGAGGGTGGGTGGCTCCTCCCTCCCTGCAGAGACAGGAAATAGAACATAGATACCAGAAGGCTTTGTGTTTCCCAGATAATCGCTAGTGGCATAATTCTGCTGCTCTTCTCAAATCTATTCTTGTTCTCTTTAAAACGGGCAATCTGCAGTTGCCACATCAATTTTTGGACTTAAATAAATTCAATAAATGTACCCGTTGATTATTGAAGAATATAACTTCGAAATTCCTAATTTCAACTGTCACACTCCATGGGAACCCAAAATATATCCACTTGTTTTACTCCAATGTTTGTCAAACAAAGTAAATGGAAACAAACACTAAATAGCCTCAAAACATGGTTAAAATGATACGTTTGATATCATGGATGGTCCGTCCTTGCGGCCATAGTTTTTTTCTATGCATTTCTCCAGCCCTATTCCTCAGCAGAGGGGGTCGCGCTATTGTTATTGTTTCAACAGCTGAATGCCGCTTTAAGTCGATTCTCCCTCTCTCTTTCTTCTCTTCAAGTCTTTCCTTGTAACAATGTGACCCCGAGGTGTTGACCGTGCTACAGTACATTACCTGCTCTGCTGCTGCTGAGGCCTTGACTGGCTCAGAACTGCTTCAATACAACACAGTTTGAAGCTTTCCGTAGAATTACAAAAATGCCCGTATTACTCCAGTGCTAGCCTCTCTACACCGGCTTCCTGTTAAGGCAAGGGCTGATTTCAAGGTTTTTACTGCTAACCTACAAAGCATTACATGGGCTTGCTCCTACCTATCTTTCTGATTTGGTCCTGCCGTACATACCTACATGTACGCTACGGTCACAAGACGCAGGCCTCCTAATTGTCCCTAGAAGTTCTAAGCAAACAGCTGGAGGCAGGGCTTTCTCCTATAGAGCTCCATTTTTATGGAACGGTCTGCCTATCCATGTGAGAGACGCAGACTCGGTATCAACCTTTAAGTCTTTACTGAAGACTCATCTCTTCAGTGGGTCATATGATTGAGTGTAGTCTGGCCCAGGGGTGTGAAGGTGAACGGAAAGGCACTGGAGCAACGAACCGCCCTTGCTGTCTCTGCCTGGCCGGTTCCCCTCTTTCCACTGGGATTCTCTGCCTCTAACCCTATTACAGGGGCTGGCTTACTGGCTTACTGGTGCTCTTCCATGCCGTCTCTAAGAGGGGTGCGTCACTTGAGTGGGTTGAGTCACTGACGTGATCTTCCTGTCTGGGTTGGCGCCCCCCTTGGGTTGTGCAGTGGGGAAGATCTTCGTGGGCTATACTCGGCCTTGTCTCAGGATGGTAAGTTGGTGGTTGAAGTTATCCCTCTTGTGGTGTGGGGGCTGTGCTTTGGCAAGGTGGGTGGGGTTATATCCTGCCTGTTTGTCCCTGTCCGGGGGTATCGTCGGACGGGGCCGACCCCTCCTGTCTCAGCCTCCAGTATTTATGCTGCAGTAGTTTATGTGTCGGGGGCTAGGGTCAGTCTGTTATATCTGGAGTATTTCTCCTGTCTTATCTGGTGTCCTGTGTGAATTTAAGTATGATCCCTCTAATTCTCTCTCTCTCTCTTTCTCTCTCCTCCCGGAGGACCTGAGCCCTAGGACCATGCCTCAGGACTACCTTGCCTGATGACTCCTTGCTGTCCCCAGTCCACATGGTCGTGCTGCTGCTCCAGTTTCAACTGTTCTGCCTGCGGCTATGAAACTCTGACCTGTTCACCGGACGTGCTACCTGTCCCAGACCGGCTGTTTTCTACTCTCTAGAGACAGCAGGAGCGGTAGAGATACTCTGAATGATCTGCTATGAAAAGCCAACAGACATTTACTCCTGAGGTGCTGACCTGTTGCTCCCTCGACAACCACTGTGATTATTATTATTTGACCCTGCTGGTCATCTATGAACATTTGAACATCTTGGCCATATTCTGTTATAATCTCCACCTGGCACAGCCAGAAGAGAACTGGCCACCCCTCAGCCTGGTTCCACTCTTGGTTTCTTCCTAGGTTCCTGCCTTTCTAGGGAGTTTTTCCTAGCCACCGTGCTTCTACACCTGCATTGCTTGCTGTTGGTGGTTTTAGTCTGGGTTTCTGTACAGCACTTTGAGATATCAGCTGATGTAAGAAGGGTTTTATAAATACATTTTGATTGATTGATACTGTAGTTAGGTTCAACCTTGATTGGCTCAGAACTGCTTCAATACAATCGACTGTGAAATAACCAGTCCAGGACAGGAAAAGCCTCTGCACACTGAAGTTATCTGCAGTCTTGGCGGGGCTCGTAGTGAAAAGCCCGGACATGCTCTCAAGGAGAGTCATTCATTATTCAAGGCAGTTAGTAAATACAGTATACTGTACTTGCAGCAGCTTTGAGTGCCTCATACTACAATAAACCGAGAAATAACCAATCAAGGACAGGTAGAGTTAGTAAACGGCCAATCAATTCTTAGTAAACAAATAGCTATAGGTCTGCAGTGGATACAGTTAATCTCTCGTCTAATATCGGCAATGACAAATGAGGAACACCAACTGACTAGACCAGCCCTAGCTCCATGACCAGCCCTAGCTGTATGACCAGCCCTAGCTGTATGACCAGCCCTAGCTGTATGACCAGCCCTAGCTGTATGACCAGCCCTAGCTCCATGACCAGCCCTAGCTCCATGACCAGCCCTAGCTGCATGACCAGCCCTAGCTGCATGACCAGCCCTAGCTGCATGACCAGCCCTAGCTCCATGACCAGCCCTAGCTGCATGACCAACCCCAGCTGCATGACCAGCCATAGCTGCATGACCAGCCCTAGCTCCATGACCAGCCCTAGCTGCATGGACAGCCCTAGCTCCATGACCAGCCCTAGCTCCATGACCAGCCCTAGCTCCATGACCAGCCCTAGCTCCATGACCAGCCCTAGCTGCATGACCAGCCCTAGCTGCATGACCAGCCCTAGCTGCATGACCAGCCCTAGCTCCATGACCAGCCCTAGCTGCATGACCAACCCCAGCTGCATGACCAGCCATAGCTGCATGACCAGCCCTAGCTGCATGACCAGCCCTAGCTGCATGGACAGCCCTAGCTCCATGACCAGCCCTAGCTCCATGACCAGCCCTAGCTCCATGACCAGCCCTAGCTCCACGACCAGCCCTAGCTGCATGACCAGCCCTAGCTGCATGGACAGTGCATGTGAGATTAGTTCTTAGATAATGGGGATGTTTTCATTCAACTCATGACTACTAGAGTACTTGCAGTAGCCTTGAGTGTCTTATACCTGCCTTGACTACCATACACTGAGTAATAACCAGTCAATGACATGGAGAGACTTCCAAGCTCTCAGTAATATAATTATAAATGGAAGGTAGCTCCAACCTATCTACAATACAAGGCCAAGATGTATACATGGTAAATGATAGTAAATAGTGAATCAGTTATTGGTAAATGATAGTAAATAGTGAATCCGTTAGTGTTGTCTCGTGACAGACTATTAACATATATGACTAACACAATGCGAGTAGCTGGCATGGCCAGCACACGTGAGATTTTGGCCTGGGTCCCTTAAGAGATGAGTTCTTATTTAATGGGCATAGGAATTATTGTCGAATCACAGGGAAAGTCTATATTCTTGATCTTCCTGACAGTCAAAATGAAAGGAGAAACATATGGATTTTTCAGCAGGCAGGTGAAAGAGTAAACTATACTGTATAGGAGACACTGCAGTATTGAACTGTAGAGGTAAGCTAAAGTATGTTTTTATTTACATTTTTATTTAACCTTTATTTAACTAGGCAAGTCAGTTAAGAACAAATTCTTATTTACAATGACGGCCTACCAAAAGGCAAAAGACCTCCTGTGGGGACAGGGGCCTGGGATTAAAATAAATACATAAATACAATTTAAATATAGGACAAAACACACAACAAGAGAGACAACACAACACTACGCAAAGAGAGACCTAAGACAACAGAGCAAGGCAGCAACACATGACAACACAGCAAGGTAGCAACACAACATGACAACAACATGGTAGCAAAACAACATGGTAGCAACACAACATGACAACAACATGGTAGCAGCACAACATGGTAGGAGCACAAAACAGGGTACAAACAGTATTGGGCACAGACAACAGCACAAAGGGCAAGAAGGTAGAGACAACAATACATCACACAAAGCAGCCACAACTTTCAGTAAGAGTGTCCATGATTGAGTCTTTGAATTAAGAGATGGAGATAAAACTGTCCAGTTTCAGTGTTTGTTGCAGCTCATTCCAGATGCTAGCTGCAGCGAACTGAAAAGACAAGCGACCCAGGGATGTGCGTGCTTTGGGGACCTGGAACAGAATGTGACTGGCAGAATGGGTGTTGTATGTGCAGGATGAGGGCTGCAGTAGATATCTCAGATACGGGGGAGTGAGGCCAACAGGGTTTAATAAATAAACATTAACCAGTGGGTCTTGCGACAGGTACACAGAGATGACAGTTTACAGAGGAGTATAGAGTGCAGTGATGTGTCCTATAAGGAGCATTGGTGGCAAATCTGATGGCCGAATCTTGAAGAACATCTAGCCACTCGAGAGCACCCTTACCTGCCGATCTATAAATTATGTCTCTATAATCTAGCGTGGGTAGGATGGTCATCTGAATCAGGGTTAGTTTGGCAGCTGGGGTGAAAGAGGAGCGATTACGATAGAGGAAACCAAGTCTAGATTTGACTTTAGCCTGCAGCTTTGATATGTGCTGAGAGAAGGACAGTGCACCGTCTAGCCATACTCCCAAGTACTTGTATGAGGTGACCACCTCAAGCTCTGAACCCTCAGAGGTAGTAATCACACCTGTGGGGAGAGGGGCATTCTTCTTACCAAACCACATGACCTTTGTTTTGGAGGTGTTCAGAACAAGGTTAATGGTAGAGAAAGCTTGTTGGACACTAAGAAAGCTTTGTTGTAGAGCATTTAACACAAAATCTGGGGAGGGGCCAGCTGAGTATAAGACTGTTTAATCTGCATATAAATGGATGAGAGAGCTTCCTACTGCCTGACCTATGCTGTTAATGTAAATTGAAAAGAGCGTGGGGCCTAGGATCGAGCCTTTGGGTACTCCCTTGGTCACAGGCAGTGGCTGAGACAGCAGATTTTCTGACTTTATACACTGCACTCTTTGAGAGAGGTAGTTAGCAAACCAGCCCAAAGACCTCTCAGAGAAACCAATACTCCTTAGCCGGCCCACAAGAATAGAATGGGCTACCGTATCAAAAGCTTTGGTCAAGTCAATAAAAATAGCAGCACAACATTGCTTAGAAGCAAGGGCAATGGTGACATCATTGAGGACCTTTAAGGTTGCAGTGACACATCCATAACCTGAGCGGCTAGACTGCACACCAGAGAGAATACTACAGACATCAAGAAAGCCAGTCAGTTGATTATTGACAAGTTTTTCCAACACCTTTGATAAACAGGGCAAAATAGAAATAGGCCTATAACAGTTAGGATCAGCTTGATCTCCCCCTTTAAATAAAGGATGAACTGTGGCTGCCTTCCAAGCAATGGGAACCTCCCCAGAGAGGAGAGACAGGTTAAAAAGGTTGGAGATAGGCTTGGTAATGATAGGGGCAGCAACCATAAAGAAGAAAGGGTCTAAACCATCTGAACCAGATGTTTTTTTGGGGTCCAGTTTAAGGAGCTCCTTTAGCACCTCGGACTCAGTGACTACCTGCAGGGAGAAAGTTTGTAGCGGGTCAGGGGGAAAAGAATCGGGGATAGTCGCATTAGAAGGGGTGGGAGATGAGGAAATGTTGGACGGGCAAGGAGGCATGGCTGAGTCAAATGGGAATCCTGACTTAATGAAGTGGTGATTAAAGAGCTCAGCCATGTGCTCCTTGTCAGTAACAACAACATCATCAACATTAAGGGACATGAGAAGGAGGAAGGTTTATTCTCCAGGTCTTTAACCGTTTTCCATAACTTCTTGGGGTTAGACCCACAGAGAGAGAACTGCTCCTTAAAGTAACTAACTTTGGCCTTCCGGATAGCCTGAGTGCACTCATTTCTCATTTGCCTGAACGATGGTCAGTCAGCCTGACTGAGTGTGCCAAGCCTTTTGCCAAATGCAATTCTTGAGGTGGAGTAACTCTGAAAGGTCACGGTCGAACCAGGGGATGTACCTGTTTTTAATTCTCATTTTATTTATGGGGGCGTTTGTTAAAAATACCACTGAAAATATCAAAAAAGAAGGTCCATGCGTCTTCGACAGAGGGGATCAAGCTGATTCAATACCATTTTACAGAGGCCAGTTCATGAAGGAAGGCTTGCTCATTAAAGTTTTTTAGCAAGCGTCTATGACAAATCAGGATAGGTCGTTTCACTGAGCAGCCATTACGAACACAGGCTGTAAAACAGTGATCACTAAGGTCATAAAAGAAAACACCAGACTGATACCGATCCGGATTATTTGTGAGGATAACATTGAGGAGAGTAGCTTTTTCTGTGTGTTTGGAGTCATACCTTGTGGGATTGGTAACAATCTGAGAACGATTTAGGGAGTCCCGTTACTTTAGGATTTGGTCAGGTGGTTTAAGCATGTCCCAGTTTAGGTCACCTAGCAGGACAAATGCAGACTTGGTGTAAGGGGCCAGGAGAGAGCTTAGGGCAGGTAGGGTACAGGCCGGTGCTGATGGAGGACGATAGCACCCAGCAACAGTTAACAACGAGCTACAGTGCCTTGCGAAAGTATTCGGCCCCCTTGAACTTTGTGACCTTTTGCCACATTTCAGGCTTCAAACATAAAGATATAAAACTGTATTTTTTTGTGAAGAATCAACAACAAGTGGGACACAATCATGAAGTGGAACGACATTTATTGGATATTTCAAACTTTTTTAACAAATCAAAAACTGAAAAATTGGGCGTGCAAAATTATTCAGCCCCCTTAAGTTAATACTTTGTAGCGCCACCTTTCGCAAGGCACTGTATTTGAACGTTTAATGCTTAAAACCAGCAAATAAAATTATTTGCTGACAGACTTGGTCAAGGCAACCGAGCACTGAAGGTGATCCTTGGTAAAGATTGCCACTCCCCCACCTTTGGAAGATGTCTTGTTGAAACAGGTTATAACCAGTAAGGTTAACATCAGTATTCAAAACACTCTTCCTTAACCACGTCTCAGTAATGACCAACACATCTGGATTGGAGCTGTGAACACACACTTTCAATTGATCCATTTTAGCTAATAAGCTTCTAGTGCAGAAAACCCAGGCTTTTACGGGAGCAGAAATGAGTGAAGCAGATATCAGAGCACACTTCAGAATTGGGTCTAGCAACAGTAGATGGGACAGAGTGTACATAGACATTTCCTGATATCATCAACAGTAATACAATCAAGGCACGGCAGAGGACAGGGAGAGCTCTGCAGTGCTGATTTATGACATCTGAATGTGCATCAGATGGCAACAATATCAAATTGTACAGCAATTTCATCAGGTAACATGAATACAAAGCCGGCGAGAGGTGGTTAGAATAGGATGGGAGGCCAAGAGTCTGTGTAACCAAGAGAGTCAGAGTCCCGAGTGTGAGAACAAACATAGTGTCATGACGTTGGCCTGGGGGATAGGTTTATGATAGTCATAAATACCTCTTCCCCCCTTTTTCCTTCTCTAACCTACTGAGGTTACATTTAAAAAACCCTTGGTTAACATAGAGATTCTGGGAACATCAGTATGTTGGGGGAAATGGACTATATTCTGGTAATCCGAACAATTGAACATATGCGGTGGTACTTAATGAATATGATGTCAGTTCGGTTGTCATCTGAGACATTCTCATCAATGATAAGATGACATAAACTCTACAGTGGAAAGTCTACACATCATAGTTATCAGATTCACATGGAATTGTTGTTCAATTTAAATGTTTGAATATGAAATTATTTGTGATGGGATGAAATGTGATTTTAGCTTCTAAAATGTGAGATGTGGGTTTTCAAGTTAGGGCTGCTCACTCAGTGGCCGGCCCACGTGAAGAGACTGTTGAGAAAATTATGATTAAATGACTGAACAAATAATTTTAAATGGAACTGTAACTAAGTAAACTTATACTCTGTTTTATTATATCTGATTAACAATATGAGTTCATAAGAAGGGATTGTGTGACATGGACAAGGAGTAATTAAAGTTAATGAACACCATTCCAACTAGGCAGAAAGGAATGGGTTGTGGATTAAGTAAACAGACAAGGTAGTTAACCTATGGTTGAACCGACGAAACTGAGCTCTGGGGTGTTTTAGATAAGGCTGTGAGTGCATTCCTAGGTTTTCTGTTAATTAGAACTGTCAGCTAAGTGGTGATCAATAATGTTGAGGGGTCAAAAAGTTAATTCAGTTGTGTTGTGTGTCCTGTGTATGTGCTGGGGGGGTCAGAATGAACATAATGAACCTTGACCCGGTCTGGAGGAGGAGATTCATTTTAGGAGCAATGAAATGACGTCATGTTATTGTATATAAACTGTTGCTCGTGGGAACATGGCAGCGCGCTCCGAGAATAAATTCTGTTACCTATTATTGAAATGGCTGGTCTCCGTCTATTTTATGCAAACAAGAATCTTACAAATTCTCATAAAATGGATTAAGGGTTTTCAATTAATGAAAACACATTGGCATAATTAAATTACAGTAACAAAGACAGAGGTTGTTAACTATGACACACACCCCTTTTCTCCCTTCCTATATAAAGCCTTGACGACAACATAACTACCTGTTCCGTGGATATGAGGGTGACGATCCCATGTCAGAATGGTTCAGATAAAACTACAGAACGAAGCCAACATCAGCGTGAGCTTTGGTTGCGAATGGTATGAACTTTGAACTCTCATTCACGACAGAAGTGATACCTCCTAGCCGTTGAGTTCGCGACCGCAGCTGCAAACGCATGTTAGGAAGCAACAGACAGAGTATCCTATCTACCACACAACGACATAACGACTTGGGGCTAGCCAAGTTCAGAGTCACTCGCCCCAACAGTGCCTGTGTGCTGGAGGTGAGCGAAAGCTCGGGAGAGAGGGGTGAATATGGTGGGGGTACCTGTACCAGACAAGGGGAGACAGGCCAGGGAGAGAGGGGGGAGTGTGGTGGGGGTACCTGTACCAGACAAGGGGAGACAGGCCAGGGAGAGAGGGGGGAGTGTGGTGGGGGTACCTGTACCAGACAAGGGGAGACGGGCCAGGGAGAGAGGGGGGAGTGTGGTGGGGGTACCTGTACCAGGCAAGGGGAGACAGGCCAGGGAGAGAGGGGGGAGTGTGGTGGAGGTACCTGTACCAGACAGGGGGAGACAGGCCAGGGAGAGATGGGGGAGTGTGGTGGGGGTACCTGTACCAGACAAGGGGAGACAGGCCAGGGAGAGGGGGGAGTGTGGTGGAGGTACCTGTACCAGACAGGGGGAGACAGGCCAGGGAGAGAGGGGGGAGTGTGGTGGAGGTACCTGTACCAGACAGGGGGAGACAGGCCAGGGAGAGAGGGGGGAGTGTGGTGGGGGTACCTGTTCTAGACAGGGGGAGACAGGCCAGGGTGAGAGGGGGGAGTGTGGTGGGGTGCCTGTACCAGACAGGGGGAGACAGGCCAGGACAGAACAGATTGCCAGGTGGAATCCAAGCAGCAGTGCAGCAGGCAATGGGAGTAGGTGTCACCCACTTTTATTTCTGGAGGCAGATTTCTTGTAGAAAATGGCAGGTGGATGGTCTCTGAACAGCAGGAGGGGGCTTCAGAGGATGCTTCAAAGACTCCTGCTACTTGTTGGGCACAAAGACATCGACATATTTTACTTCACACCTTAGTGCTGATTGAATTTGTATCTGGTCTGTCCTTGCAAGCCTGGGAGCCTTAAATCAGCATTCAGTCCCCATAAAATAAAATAAAATCATTGTAATGTACTTCATTTTTCATTTTTGTATATGTTTTCTTTTTCTTCTTGGCTTTGAAAATAACATCAGACCAAACACGACTCACTCAGTTCCAGGTTGGATGGTGTCCTCAGGTCTCTGCTGTTTGTTTGCTAGAGCACCCTCCGTATAGCCTGGAAAAAGGAATCCTTGGAAGCAGTAATCTCTCCGGTTAATTTTGGTCAAAATTAGGTTGTAGGTTTGGAGTTTTGGTCTGGAGCGAAGGCCATGCTGAGGGGGGTAGTATCCTGCATTTGTGTGCCTGCCGAAAAATCCAAGTTTATCTAACTCCAAATCGATTATTTTGTTTGAAAAAAACATGTTATAAAATGTGAGAGCTCTTATGCAGCTGTGTCTACCTCTATATGTAAACAATAGAGGTAAGCTCCAGTATTTTTATTTTTTAACCTTTATTTAACTAGGCAAGTCAGTTAAGAACAAATTCTTATTTTCAATGACGGCCTAGGAACAGTGGGTTACCTGCCTTGTTCAGGGGCAGAAAGACAGATTTTTTTATTTGTCAGCTCAAGGATTTGATCTTGCAATCTTTCAGTTACTAGTCCAACGCTCTAACCACTAGGCTATGTAAACCTAGTATGTAAACTTTTTTTTATTTTTTATTTATTTTACCTTTATTTAACCAGGCAAGTCAGTTAAGAACAAATTCTTATTTTCAATGACGGCCTGGGAACAGTGGGTTAACTGCCTGTTCAGGGGCAGAACGACAGATTTGTACCTTGTCAGCTCGGGGGTTTGAACTCGCAACCTTCCGGTTACTAGTCCAACGCTCTAACCACTAGGCTACCCTGCCGCCCCAAACTACAGAGGTAAGCTGCAGTATGTAAACTATAGTGGTAAACTGCAGTATGTAAACTATAGTGGCAAGCTGCAGTATGTAAACTATAGTGGTAAGCTGCCGTATGTAAACTATAGTGGTAAGCTGCAGTATGTAAACTACAGTGGTAAGCTGCAGTATGTAAACTATAGTGGTAAGCTGCAGTATGTAAACTATAGTGGTAAGCTGCAGTATGTAAACTATAGTGGTAAGCTGCAGTATGTAAACTACAGTGGTAAGCTGCAGTATGTAAACTACAGTGGTAAGCTGCAGTATGTAAACTATAGTGGTAAGCTGCAGTATGTAAACTATAGTGGTAAGCTGCAGTATGTAAACTATAGTGGTAAGCTGCAGTATGTAAACTACAGTGGTAAGCTGCAGTATGTAAACTACAGTGGTAAGCTGCAGTATGTAAACTATAGTGGCAAGCTGCAGTATGTAAACTATAGTGGTAAGCTGCAGTATGTAAACTACAGTGGTAAGCTGCAGTATGTAAACTATAGTGGTAAGCTGCCGTATGTAAACTATAGTGGTAAGCTGCAGTATGTAAACTACAGTGGTAAGCTGCAGTATGTAAACTATAGTGGTAAGCTGCAGTATGTAAACTATAGTGGTAAGCTGCAGTATGTAAACTATAGTGGTAAGCTGCAGTATGTAAACTACAGTGGTAAGCTGCAGTATGTAAACTACAGTGGTAAGCTGCAGTATGTAAACTATAGTGGTAAGCTGCAGTATGTAAACTATAGTGGTAAGCTGCAGTATGTAAACTATAGTGGTAAGCTGCAGTATGTAAACTACAGTGGTAAGCTGCAGTATGTAAACTACAGTGGTAAGCTGCAGTATGTAAACTATAGTGGTAAGCTGCAGTATGTAAACTATAGTGGTAAGCTGCAGTATGTAAACTATAGTGGTAAGCTGCAGTATGTAAACTATAGTGGTAAGCTGCAGTATGTAAACTACAGTGGTAAGCTGCAGTATGTAAACTACAGTGGTAAGCTGCAGTATGTAAACTATAGTGGTAAGCTGCAGTATGTAAACTATAGTGGTAAGCTGCAGTATGTAAACTACAGTGGTAAGCTGCAGTATGTAAACTACAGAGGTAAGCTGCAGTATGTAAACTATAGTGGTAAGCTGCAGTATGTAAACTATAGTGGTAAGCTGCAGTATGTAAACTACAGTGGTAAGCTGCAGTATGTAAACTACAGTGGTAAGCTGCAGTATGTAAACTATAGTGGCAAGCTGCAGTATGTAAACTATAGTGGTAAGCTGCAGTATGTAAACTACAGTGGTAAGCTGCAGTATGTAAACTACAGTGGTAAGCTGCAGTATGTAAACTACAGTGGTAAGCTGCAGTATGTAAACTATAGTGGTAAGCTGCAGTATGTAAACTACAGTGGTAAGCTGCAGTATGTAAACTACAGTGGTAAGCTGCAGTATGTAAACTACAGTGGTAAGCTGCAGTATGTAAACTATAGTGGTAAGCTGCAGTATGTAAACTATAGTGGTAAGCTGCAGTATGTAAGCTGCCAGATAAATGGAAAACTCAAATGGAAAAAGTCTGAACCTTCCTCATAGGTTGAAGAATTGATCAGCCAATCAGATTAAACAGTGCAGTAACATTCCCCTGGAAGCTACTTGTCTTAATCCTATTTATTTATTTAACCTTTATTTAACTAGGCAAGTCATTTAAGAACAAATTCTTATTTGCAATAACGGCCTACCCCGGGATGACGCAGGGCCAATCCAGTCCCTGGATTCAAACCAGAGACTGTAGTGTCGACTCTTGCCCTGAGATTCTGTGAGTTAGACCGCTGCGCCACTCGGGAGCATCAGACCTTGAATAGCTTATGTTCGCTGGAGGTACTTAACATGGCTATGTACAACAACAACAACAACAACAGCAATAGCAAACCCAATTCAAGAAACTATTCCACAAATGGACAATATATTGAAACGTTACCTGCGCTGCAAGGCCGTGATAATGCCAAGGTACTAGAGCTGCTGTCTGAGGCTGAGCTGTGTTGAACAACAAAGAGGGACATATACGTAAATGGCATTTGGTCCGGAACAAAGCAGCACGTATCTCACTTAGATGTACACATAGGGAAAGTGTCAGTAACATGCATGTCAGTCCCTCCTGGCTCAAAGCTGAGGAGAGATTGACTGCATCACTATTGGTCTTTGTGTGAGGTGTTGGAGGTACTGAACTGTCTGTTCAAGCAGTTGGTGCACGGTTCGGACACTCGTCGGTACCACACAAGACATGCTACCAGAGGTCTCTTCACAGTCCCCAGGTCCAGAGATGGAGAGGTGGCAGGTAACCTAGTTGTTAGAGTGGAGGGGTGGCAGGTAGTCTAGTGGTTAGAGCATTGGACCAGTAACCAAAAGGTTGCAAGATCACATCCCCCGAGCTGACAAGGTCAAAATCAGTGGTTCTGCCACTGAACACGGCAGTTAACCCACTGTTCCTAGGCTGTCGTTCTGCCCCTGAACAAGGCAGTTAACCCATTGTTCCTAGGCTGTCGTTCTGCCCCTGAACAAGGCAGTTAACCCACTGTTCCTAGGCTGTCGTTCTGCCCCTGAACAAGGCAGTTAACCCACTGTTCCTAGGCTGTTGTTCTGCCCCTGAACAAGGCATTTAACCCACTGTTCCTAGGCTGTCGTTCTGCCCCTGAACAAGGCAGTTAACCCACTGTTTCTAGGCTGTCGTTCTGCCCCTGAACAAGGCAGTTAACCCACTGTTCCTAGGCCGTCATTGAAAATAATAATTTGTTCTTAACTGACTTGCCAAGTTAAATAAATGGAAAAAAGATGACTCATGACTCATCATCACATAAACCAAATCTGTCGGCAGGTGGTTAGAGCGTTGGACCAGTAACTGAAGCTGACAAGGTGAACAACGTGTCACTGAGCAATGCACTTAACCCTAATTGCTCCTGGCTTTCTGCTGACTGTGGCTGTGACCCCACTCTCCGAGAGTGTCTCAAGGGGATTTGGGATATGCAATAAAAACTGTAGTACATGTCTGGGACAAGACAAATATAAGTACCCGCCCGCACGCCAAATGATTATTAAATCCCATTGTCCGTCAGATGCTTGTCCCAGCAGTTAACACTTGGAAGTATGGTAACTTGAGACTACCACAGATGTTACAGGACTTGCTGGGACAAACTAATCTGACAAACGTATACTCCCCTTCTCTCTCTCTCTCGCTCTCTCTCTCTCACACACACACACCCTCTCTCTCCCTCTTCACTGTCAGATTCCCCTAGAAGAGAAGCCAGCGCAATGGCTGAGCCAGATGTGGAGGGAGTAGGACAAACACATTCATTAGTATGATTAGTATGACACAATGAGTGTGCTGAAAAGCGATTTTGATGGCTTCCTGCAGTAGAAGGGGAAGAGAGTGGGTGGGTGTGTGTGCGTGTGTGTTATATGTAATTAATTTTGAATGTAGTTGGGAATACATTTTCCTGGATATTATCTATCAGTCTCTCACAGCCTCTGGTTTCCTGGTTTACACACTACCACTGGTCTGTATGTGTACAGGGGGTGGGACTGAGAAATAATCTCTGTGTACACAGAATGGCTTTCCAACTGTAATTTCACGGCTTCTGATCCCAGCATGCAGTATAATAATGGTAATATAACAATCATATAGACCTAATTAGAATGGCTTCCAACGTTTGCCTTTCAGGGTACTGTAGGTCATGTGAATTCTAGCGTTGGTAGAACCTTCAGTAACTTTTTCCTGTGAATCATGGTGTATGTACATTTTGTTCTCTTATGTACAGTTATTTGGAAAATCAAAAATGTATTAAAATTGTTTTTTTTTCTGCCCCCATCAATCTGCACACAACACCTCACAATGACAAAGCAATTTAAAAAAAAAACATTTTTGCAAGTGTATTAAAAATAAACTGATATCACATTTACATTAGTATTCAGACCCTTTACTCAGTACTTTGTTGAAGCACCTTTGGCAGCAATTACAGCTTGGCTCACCTGTATTTAGGGAGTTTCTCCCATTCTTCTCTGCAGATCCTCTCAAGCTAGGTCAGGTTGGATTTGGGGGGGGGGGGGGGGGGGGGGTGTCACTGCACAGCTATTTTCCGGTCTTCCCAGAGATGTTTGACCTGGCTCAAGTCCGGGCTCTGGCTGGGCCACTCAAGGGCATTCAGAGACTTGTCCCGAGGTCACTCCTGCATTCTTGGCTGTGTGTTTATTGTCGTTGTCCTGTCAGAAGGTGAACCGTCGCCCCCAGTCTGAGGTTCTGAGCACTCTGGAGCAGGTTTTCATCAAGGATCTCTCTGTACTTTGCTCCGTCCCAGTCACTGCCACTGGTAAGCGCATGCTCGCAGTTCACGTCCTGGTAATCCGTCTGGCCCTACGGCCTTGTGAATGTTGACCTGTTTTAAGGTCTTACTCACATCGGCTGCGGAGAGCTTGATCACATAGTTTCCGGAACAGCTGGTGCTCTCATGCATGTTTCTGTGTTATTTGCCTTGAAGCGAGCATGAAAGTAGTTTAGCTTGTCTGGTAGGCTCGTGTCACTGGGCAGCTCTCGGCTGTGCTTCCCCTTTGTAGACTGTAATGGTTTGCAAGCCCTCAATCTTAGTCCTGTAATGACACTTTGCCTGTTTGATGGTTCATCAGAGGGCGTAGCGGGATTTCTTATAAGCTTCCAGGTTAGAGTCCCGCTCCTTGAAAGAGGCAGCTTTAGCCTTTAGCTCAGTGCGGATGTTGCCTGTAATTCATGTTTTCTGGTTGGGGTATGTACGTATGGTCACTGTGGTGACGACCTCATCGATGCACTTATTGATAAAGCCAGTGACTGATGTGCTGTACTCCTCAATGCCATCGGAGGAATCCCAGAACATGTTCCAGTCTGTGCTAACAAAACAGTCCTGTAGTTTAGCATCTGCTTCATCTGACCACTTATTTTATAGACTGTGTCACTGGTGCTTCCTGCTTTAATTTTTGCTTGTAAGCAGGAATCAGGAGGATAGAATTATGGTCAGATTTGCCAAATGGAGGGAGAGGGAGAGCTTTGTATGTGTCTCTGTGTGTGGAGTAAATGTGATCCAGAGTTCTTTTCCCTCTGGTTGCACATTTAACATGCTGATAGAAATTTGATAAGACAGATTTAAGTTTCCTTGCATTGAAGTCCCTGGCTACTAGGAGTGCCGCCTCTGGGTGAGCATTTTCCTGTTTGCTTATGGCGGAATACAGCTCATTCAGTGTGGTCTTAGTGCCAGCATCGGTCTGTGGTGGCATGTAGACAGCTACAAAAAATACAGATGAAAACTATCTCGGTAGATAGTGTGGTCTACAGCTTATCATGAGATAATCTACCTCAGACGAGCAATTGCTTGAGACTTCCTTAGATATCAAGCACCAGCTGTTATTTACAAAAATAGATAGTCCGCCGGCCTTTGTCTTAGCAGACGCAACTCTTCTATCCTTCCGATACAGCGTATAACCAGCCAGCTGTATGTTGATAATGTCATCGTTCAGTCAAGACTCCGTGAAGCATAAGATATTACAGTTTTGAATGTCCCGTTGGTGGTTTAATCTTCTGCGAAAGGTCATTGATTTTATTTTACAAAGATTGCACATTTCTAGCAGAATGGAAGGAAGTGGGGATTTATGCGATCGCCTGCAAATTCTTAGAAGGCAGCCCTCCTTCTGGCCCCTTTTTCTCTGCCTTCTCTTCACCCAAATGATGGGGATCGGGGCCTGTTCACGGGAAAGCAGTATATCATTCACGTCGGACTCGTCAGACTCGTTAAAGAAAAAAAAAGGATTCTGCCAGTCCATGGTGAGTAATCGCAGTTCTGATGCCCAGAAGTTATTTTCGGTCATAAGAGACGGTAGCGGTAACATTATGTACAAAGTAAGATAAAAAAAAAAGCCTAGTGGTTAGAGCGTTGGACTAGTAACCAAAAGGTTACAAGATCGAATCCCCCGAGCTGACAAGGTACAAATCTGTCGTTCTGCCCCCTGAACAAGGCAGTTAACACACCGTTCCTAGGCCGTCATTGTAAATAAGAATTTGTTCTTAACTGACTTGCCAAGTTAAATAAAGGTAAAATAGTCCTTCTGTAGGTAGCCTACCCTTAATTATGCAGAAATCGCCATCGTCTTTACATTGTACAATCTAAATATATTTTCCCTTAACCAAAAATATTGTATTTTCTGGTGTTTGAAGCTGGTGTACAACATCCAAAAGTAAAATAAGCAAAAACCTTAAATTTAAGAACGGGAAGCATAGAAATAGAGCACATTGAACAGATCTACCACTTCTTAGACTGGCTTTCAATGAGAATAGCAGATCTATATCTGACATTTCTATGTGAATTAGGTCAGGTCACCCAAAAAAAGTGACACACTGCAGCTTTATTAAAAGTAAAGTGTGATTAAACACTCTACTGTAGTAACCTGCACATTTAGCCCAATACGGCCTGTTGTGTTTTCCTCTCTCGTTCTCTCGCCATCCAGTGGAGTCATAGGCAGTGGACTGGCCACGTTCTCCAAACATAGAATCCGTGATGCGTTTTCTCTACCGCTATTCATTAAAACGGCTATCCATACATGGTAATCATCTAGTCTAGGTTGATGATTGGATGTTTGGTCGTTAGTCAGACATTCTCTCCAGTCCTGACTATGTATCCTGTCTGATTCCAGGTCTACCATGCAGACTGTTCTGAAGGCCAAGCTGTTGTGGACGGGTCATATTAAACAGTGGTGGGCTGACGGCACACGTTTACATCACACATGCATGTGTTGGCTATCCACACATCTCATCAACACGTTGTCCATAGACACTAATCCCAGATCCGTTTGGTTCATTTCTACATAATAGTTTAGGGTTAGGATTTTAGGGGAGTTTGCTGATCCTAGATCTGTGACTAAGGGCAGCCTGAACCTAGAGTCGGGTACATGTATGCGAGATGTATCTATCGCTGATGTGGTGTCCTCTTCATGTGTTGTCCAGCTACATGCTTTATCTTGGCCAGGTCGCAATTGTAAATGAGAACTTGTTCTCAACTAGCCTACCTGGTTAAATAAAGGTGAAATAAAAATATAAAAACATGCAGAGTACAGCAGGGAGAAGGACTCCTACCGACCTCATAGAGTGGTACAGACCTGGGAGCTGCAACAGTTTATATGGTATATAACGACATTTTCATTTCAATTACATTTTATCGGGTGTTGTTTTTGATTTATTGTGTTAGTCATACCTCCATTGGAGCAGACCTGGGGATTTTGGGGGCAGAGATCTGAACATGCATCCCCAGGACCTTGGCAACCGGTTGCTAGGGATATAAACCGGCCTCCGGGACAGTTACACAGAGACTGTTAAGTTTGATGTACGATAAATCACACTAATAATTTCCAGTGTCACTCTTTTTTTTAAATTTGAAATGTACACAGTAACTGAAATGCCTTGCCTAGAGCGGGGAACCTTGAACGATATTTGTAGGAATTGTGGGCATGGGAATCTAAATAATTATTATAACGTGATGTTAGAACGAGAAGCTGTTAATGATCCTGAAATCAATAGAACCCTCGTAATAACACCAGGCTGATGTCTGTACTATAATATGAAATCAATAGAACCCTCGTAGTAACACCAGGTTGATGTCTGTACTATAATATGAAATCAATATAACCCTCGTAACAACACCAGGCTGATGTCTGTACTATAATATGAAATCAATATAACCCTCGTAGTAACACCAGGTTGATGTCTGTACTATAATATGAAATCAATATAACCCTCGTAGTAACACCAGGTTGATGTCTGTACTATAATATGAAATCAATATAACCCTCGTAACAACACCAGGCTGATGTCTGTACTATAATATGAAATCAATATAACCCTCGTAACAACACCAGGCTGATGTCTGTACTATAATATGAAATCAATATAACCCAACACCAGGCTGATGTCTGTACTATAATATGAAATCAATAGAACCCTCGTAACAACACCAGGCTGATGTCTGTACTATAATATGAAATCAATAGAACCCTCGTAGTAACACCAGGTTGATGTCTGTACTATAATATGAAATCAATATAACCCTCGTAACAACACCAGGCTGATGTCTGTACTATAATATGAAATCAATATAACCCTCGTAACAACACCAGGCTGATGTCTGTACTATAATATGAAATCAATAGAACCCTCGTAGTAACACCAGGTTGATGTCTGTACTATAATATGAAATCAATAGAACCCTCGTAGTAACACCAGGTTGATGTCTGTACTATAATATGAAATCAATATAACCCTCGTAACAACACCAGGCTGATGTCTGTACTATAATATGAAATCAATATAACCCTCGTAGTAACACCAGGTCTGTACTATAATATGAAATCAATATAACCCTCGTAACAACACCAGGCTGATGTCTGTACTATAATATGAAATCAATATAACCCTCGTAATAACACCAGGTTGATGTCTGTACTATAATATGAAATCAATATAACCCAACACCAGGCTGATGTCTGTACTATAATATGAAATCAATATAACCCTCGTAACAACACCAGGCTGATGTCTGTACTATAATATGAAATCAATATAACCCTCGTAATAACACCAGGCTGATGTCTGGTGAAATCAATAGAACCCTCGTAATAACACCAGGCTGATGTCTGACCCGATGATAGACCGTATAAAGAACAGACCAGATATTCACCATTATTTCTGATGAGTCTGTTGTTATTTGTATTGTCAGCTGTTTAGATGAGAGAAGAAAATAGGAAATAAGCAAACACTATATGACCAAAAGTATGTGGACACCTGCTCGTCTAACATCTCATCCCAAAATAATGGGCATTAATATGGAGTTGGTTCCCCCTTTGCTGCTATAACAGCCTCCATTCTTCTGGGAAAGCTTTCCACTAGATGTTGGAACATTGTTGCGGGGACTTGCTAACTACCAAAGATCCAATCAGCCACAAGAGCATTAGTGATGTCGGGCACTGATGTTGGGCGATAAGGCCTGGCTCTCAGTCGGCGTTCAAATTCAGCCCAAAGGTGTTCGAGGGGGTTGAGGTCAGGGCTCTGTGCAGGCCAGTCAAGTTCTTCCACACTGATCTCGACAAACCATTTCTGGATGGACCTCGCTTTGTCCATGGGGGCATTGTCATGCTGAAACAGGAAAGGGCCTTCCCCAAACTGTTCCCACAACGTTGGAAGCACAGGATTGTCTAGAATGTCATCGTGTGCTGCGTTAAGATTTACCTTCACTGGAACAAAGGGGCCTAGCCCGAACCATGAAAAACAGCCCAAGACCATTATTCCTCCTCCACCAAACTTTACACTTGGCACTATGCATTGTGTACCACTTCGCAGCTGAGCCGTTGTTGCTTCTAGATGTTGCCACTATATATAGTGTATGAGGCTTTAGATTTGTAGTAGTGCCGACTACATCATTATTGACTACAGTCTAAAACCAAGTGGACTAGGTGGTTTGTGGATCTTTTCATGTGTGAGTGTGCACTAAATGCAATTTGGTCTCAAAAACATTTTGCATCATAACATTTGAATATAAAGATGTACTATAGGATCTTAATTTGATCACCCTGTTGTAGGATAACTTTCCTGGTAGGCAGGAAATGTAAAACTTGTAGTGTACAGTATTTGAGGTTTGAAAATGCCTTTGAAGTTTCTAATTTGCACTTTGAAATGTATCAACCCTTAAAAAATGTTTTAATTAATTATAATCCACATAATAATTCACATTTCCTGTTGCCAAAGGATTATTTTCCTGCTCCAGCAAACTGGCTCAAATTAATATCCTACATCTGTAGAGTGGCATAATCTTGCCACATACAGTATGCCACAATTTTGCTGTCAAACAGATGTCAAACAGACATCTAAATTATACAATGCCCTCACTTTACATCTAAAGCGCCTTCAGAAAGTATTCACACCCCTTGTCTTTTTCCACATTTTGTTGTGTTACCAGGTGGGATTAAATAGATTTAATTGTCATATTTTGTCAATGATCTACACAAAATACTCTAATGTCAAAGTGGATTTAAAAAAATATATATTTGTTTTTTTTTTAAAGATGAAAAAATAAAAGACTAATACATGTATATCTTGATTACATAAGTATTCAACCACCTGAGTCAGCTATGAGTCTTTCTGGGCACGTTTTCTAAGAGGTTTCATCACCTGGATTATAGTAATATAATATTTGCACATTATTATTTTTTAAATTCTTCAAGCTCTGTCAAGTTGGTTGTTGATCATTGCTAGACAGCCGTTTTCAAGTCTTGTCATATATTTTCAAGACGATTTAAGTCAAAACTGTAACTAGACCACTCAGGAACATTCAATGTCATCTTGGTAAGCAACTCCAGTGTACTGTATATTTAGCCTTGTGTTTTAGGTTATTGTCCTGCTGAAAGGGGACTTTGTATCCCAGTGTCTGTTGGAAAGCAGACTGAACCAGGTTTTCCTTTAGGATTTTGCTTGTTCTTAGCTCTATTTTCTTTCTTTTTAGCCTAAAAAAACCCGTCCTAGTCCTTGCCATTGACAAGCACATCTTTTTATGATGCAGTCACCACCGCGCTTTAAAATATGGAGAGTTGTACTCAGTTATGTGTTCTGCTGGATTTTTCATAAAGTTAATATTTTAGTGTCTTATTGCAAACAAGATTCATGTTTCGGAATATTTTATTCTGTACAGGCTTCCTTCTTTTCACTCTGTCATTTAGGTTAATATTGTGGAGGAACTACAATGTTGTTGATCCATCCTCAGTTTTCTCCTATCACAGGCATTAAACTCTGTAACTGTTTTAAAGTAGCCATTGGCCTCATAGTGAACTCCCTGAGCGGTGTCCTTCCTCTCCGGCAACTGAGTTAGGAAGGACGCCTGTATATTTATAGTGACTGGGTGTATTTATACGTCTGTATCTTTATAGTGACTGGGTGTATTGATACGTCTGTATCTTTATAGTGACTGGGTGTATTGATACACCTGTATCTTTATAGTGACTGGGTGTATTGATACGCCTGTATCTTTATAGTGACTGGGTGTATTGATACGTCTGTATATTTATAGTGACTGGGTGTATTGATACTCCATCCACAGTGTAATTAATAACTTTACCCTGCTCAAAGGGATATTCAAATGTTTTTGTTGTTGTTGTCATCTACCAATAGGTGCCCTTCTTTGCTAGGCATTGGAAAACCACCCGGGTCTTTGTGATTAAATCTGTGTTTGAAATTCACTGTTCGACTGAGGGACCTTACAGATAATTGTATGTGTGGGTTACAGAGATGTCATTCAAAAATAATGTTAAACACTATTATTGCACACAGAGTGAGTCCATGCAACTTATTGTGTGACTTGTTAAGCACATTTCTACTCCTGAACTTATTTAGGCTTGCCATAACAATGGGGTTGAATACTTATTGACAAGACATGTCAGCTTTTCATTTTGAACTCATTTGTAAACATTTCTAAAAACATAATTCCACTTTGACATTATGGAGTATTGTGTGTAGATCAGTGACACACAACTTCAATTGAATCCATTTTAAATTCAGGCTGTAAGACAACAAAATGTGGAAAAAGTCAACGGGTGTGAATACATTCTGAAAGCCACTACAACTAAGACACTTTATTGTCCTCTTGCAACAATAAAGAAATCAGCATTCTATCTCTCCACATCACATCTCAATTCATTTCAAGGGGCTTTATTGGCATGGGAAACATGTGTTAACATTGCCAAAGCAAGTGAGGTAGATAATATACAAAAGTGAAAGAAACAATAAAAATTACACATACAGAAGTTTCAAAACAATAAAGACATTACAAATGTCATATTATATATATATACAGTGTTGTAACAATGTACATCTCTCCCACTTCCTCATCTAGAGTAATTCCAGCCACCCACTACATAGACGCAACGGTCCATCCACATAACTATTATCACATCCTCAGGAGCATTAAAACCCACAGGAGGAATGACTATGCATAACATACATAGAGGATATGCTCTTTTCTCTCTCTCTCACTCTCTCTCTCTTTCTCTCTCACTCTCTCTCTCTCTCTCTCTCTCTCTCTTTCAAAGGGATTTATTGGCATGGGAAACATGTTCTCTTTCTAGATCTCTCTCTCTCTCTCTCTCTCTCTCTCTCTCTTTCAAATGGATTTATTGGCATGGTAAACATGTTTACATTGCCAAAGCAAGTGAAATAAATACTAAACAAAAGTGAAATAAACAATCCCTCTCTTGCTCCCCATCGCTCTCTCCCTCTCTCGTTTTCTCTCTCTCTCTCTCTCTCTCTCTCTCTCTCTCTCTCTCTCTCTCTCTTTCTTAAAGTCCAAAAGCACAGCCTACATATGATCAATCATTTTTACATGTTATTAATGACGTGGGACACACCAGTCAATATCAGATCAATTCAGGCCACATGAATTAGTCCAAAACCTGGGGCCGCCCATACGTAAAAATGTATGATGTAAGACGCTTGGGACTACAGAATCTGCTAAATGTCATGTTATTAGTAGATTATTAAAGAGGTATTGATGAGGCAATCAGTCAGTCCCTGTGATATAACAGTCAATAGTTATTTATTGCCTGTGGTTCGGTCCCAAATGGCACCCGATCCTTTGCACCCGATCCTTTTTATAATACACTGCTTTGTACAAGGGCCCACGAGGGTCAAAAGTAGGGCACTATATAGGGAATATGGTGCCATTTGGGACGCAGACCTGGAAAATGTCAAGCCTGTTGGATGTTCTTTGTGAAACTAATAACCATTGATCCACACAGCACTATAAAGCCATGCTAAGTGACCTTGGTTAATTGAGATGACAGAACCCTAGTGTAAACAGGCCATGCCAGGAGCTCTCTTCCAATAATTAATAGATTAACAGTGAAGCCTGATTGGCTGATACATACCTACAGCCTATTACTTACTATAAGGTATGCTGTATATCGGGTGTGTGCTATACAGCATAAACATAGGGTTGAATTTACGCAATGACGTGACTTACATTCATCCCGCAAACTGATGCTGCAACATGAACTCATCAATGGCATTATTTATCTGGCTGGACAGAGTAGCCTAGTCTACATTCATTCATGAACTATTGACAGTGAATGATGCGAGAAGGTGATGAGGAGGAGGAGGAGGAGGAGGAGGAGGAGGAGGAGGATGATGACAATCAATATCTGTATGATATCATCAAAAGCAGTTACTTGGAATAAAACAAGTGTGAACTTTCAGGGGAAAGGAGTCCAGACTTGACCGATAGTCAGAGGATGATGTTGGATGATAGTATGTATCCTGAAGACATAGTGTATGTTCTGCATGACCGTTAAGATGATGCCTCATCGTCAGTCATCATCACTAACATGGCAGACAACAAATCTTGTCAAAATAATGAATGAGCAGCAGAATATCAACTTACCGCTATGCTGACGGTGTCATCAGCTTGGAATGAGGGGATGAATTTGTCTCCACGGATTATTTCGGACTGATTTAGAGGACGGAAGCGACATAGCACCTTGATGTTACATTCTGCGCTAACATCGGCCATTGTGAGAAAGAAATCGGATGTGCTTCAAAAAAGGCAAAGGGGATTTTTTTGGAAACCTATAACTTACTTGTTCCCTTACACTATTTAGTCTTATCTATCATATGCATATCAATGCAGACACTCTTTTTTTAGATGGGCAAGTTGAGCGTTTGCAAGAATGATAATTTCAAGCTTTTGTGCTTGAAATAAGATCAGTTTCGATCAAAATAAAAATGTAAATTAGGTTATGTAAATGTTGGAGAGTTTGCTTACTTCAAATAGACCAGAAAAACACATATATGTCACTATAACGTTTCTGCTAATTTGTCCATGCAGTTCTTTAGAATTGAAATGTGAGAGTATTCCCGAGCGGATCCGGCTCCAGACGGTCGGTCAGCTGTTGTAGCGAGAGATGCAGGAGGAGAGATTTTTGAAGCATGAGCTTGCTGAGCGCTTTGCTTCACTGGCAGCTCTCTGGTCTTTTAACAAGCACGGGGCGTGGCCTGCACTGATCCAGGCAACGTTATTAAAGTGGTAGCCTATTCGCATCCCTCTCATCAGCACCACTGATGCGCTGAAGATGGAGCGGTTGCCTATGGACAATTGTTGTTATGGTATAATAGCCCCATCATGCGAATATGGTTTGACCAGTCAATCGTGGGCCCACATTCGTTAAAAATCGAACATATGTGGTATTACAGTGATTGACAGAGACGTCTACGATAGGTTATTTACAGGAGGACATGTATTAGGTAACTCACACAGTCCAGACTAGTATAGTAATAAACTAGGCAAATATACGTTTTGTTGCAATGTTTTCCCTGGTTCATTCAAACAAAGGCTTTTGGGTTATGGCTATATTCCCTATGTCTATAAATAGACCAGACAAGGCAGCCTGCTGTCATGCTGTTCGTTTACATTCTTAGCGGCAGCAACCCGAAGGTTTGTACAATTTCACCAAAGGACCATTGCAAATTTAATCAAGTTTAGGTGAAATCTCCAAAGTCTACCAGGTCCACTTTCCTGAGGCTTATGAAACTACAGCGCCGCTCGTCCACGAAAATCTCGCGAGAGTGTAATGCTCGTCCGCTACTGAACAGTCGAGCTGTCAGAATACAGTTATTAAAATACAAAAGAAGCGCTTTATGTTAGCGAGTTGTTTGGCTACACAGGGTGAAAGGATCCCTTTTTTTTGCTTGTTCATTTAGCTAGCGTTTTGAAAACGGACTAATAACTTTTATCCACAAGGTCCATCGTTATTTCAGGTATCTTTGTCACGTCTAAGGGTTTTTTTTGTCTACTCATCCACCGGCCTCGTCCTTGTAACCTCAACAATGGCTGATCCCAAATACGCCAATTTACCTGGAATCGTAAGTGTCCTGTTCGCTGGCTAGTTAAGTTAGCTTGCTGGCTAGTTAAGTTAGCTGTAGCTAGCTCGCTAGTTAAGTTAGCCTGTTGTAGCTAGCTGGCTAGCCAGTGTCTCGTTATAGCTAGCTATCTGTCTCGATGAGATATTTGTAACACACTCTCTAGTCAAATCAATCACAAGAGGCAGGCTAGCTAGCTTTGCAGGCCTGATATCTAACCAGATAAACTAACAGGATCTATGTTAAGCTAACGCTAGTTAGTTTGCTACAGTAACGACACGTTAACTACCTCGCTAGCTTTAGTGCATTGAAATAGTCTGCGTTTTAAAAAACATAATTCAAGCAGCTCTCATCAAACATATATAATTAACCAAATAGGATTGGTTTAAACTGCTCATTGTTGTAACTATCTGTGATTTATAACTATAGCTATTCTTCCCGACAGCTAATTAGCTATAGCCTAACAGAGGCTAATCCAGCCCTGTGATTGAATGGGCGTTGGCCAGCTAACGTTAACTAGTTATCTTGATAACATTTCCTATTGGGTGGGTCCACTCACTGGGTATTGTAAAATTAACAACCACAGTAAAGACACACAGCTAATACGGAAACGTATTTATTATTTTGTCCTTAATTAATGTGTGTAAGACTGAGTGACTGAGTGAAAGTACAATCCTCTGAGAAGGTTAAAACGGTATCTGTCGTTAATTTTGCATTAACAAGTAGCCAGCTATGTCCATGTCATTTTGCTGTTATAGAATACGAGTCGTTGTCTTCCACAGGCGTCCAACGAGCCAGATGTGTATGAGACCAGTGACCTGCCAGAAGATGATCAGGCCCAGTTTGAGTCGGTGAGTGAAACATGGAGGGGTGGAGGAGAGAAGGGAGGGAGTGTTTGGGGGCGGGGGCGGGGGGGGGGGGGGGGGGGGGAGAAAAAAAAGTTTGCTGCTGCCTCTTGATCCCAAAACACCAGTCTGTGGCTGATGTCACATCCTCTCTAAAAACCACTGCGTGATCCAGAGTTGCCCAAGATGTACTCTTAAGGAGCCTACCATTATTCCTTAAAGGACCTTGTTATCTTCAGATGTTGACTGGCTCTGGCAGCTAAAACAGCCAAATACTCCATCTAAACCAGCATCAATTCTCAATTGCGATACAGTTTTGGAAACATAAAGCCCTGTACTTTCAAATCACATCCAAAATATTTTCATAAATGATAAAGATAAACTTACTGTGAACTGTTTTAAGTGGCTTTATCACAGTTGCAGCTGACAGTATTTTTTCCCAGTGACAACACGTTTCTGACTTCTTCCGTTACACACTGGTGTTAGGAGCATGTCAGATACCTCATTATCTCAGGTGGTGCCTCTGTCTTCTGTAAACACGCGCTGTAACATGGAGATATGTCTGTTTGTGAACACTCACCTTATTATTTAACCTTTTATTTAACCTGGCAAGTCCAGTTAACAACAAATTCTTATTTGCAATGACGGCCTAACCCGGACGATGCTGGGCCTAACCCGGACGATGCTGGGCCTAACCCGGACGATGCTGGGCCAATTGTGCGCCGCCCTATTCGGACTCCCAATTTCGGCCGGTTGTGAACCAGGCCTGTAGTGACGCCTCTAGCACTGAGATGCAGTGTCTAAGTCGCTGTGCCACTTGGAGCTCAACACGCAACCTTCTGATATGAAATATAAGGTCCTTATGCTTCCAAAACTGTACCTTATGTGATGCGTGTTAATGTTCAGACCAAGCATCGGGGCTCTTTAACAAAACTCTCCCGTGTATTGGAACTGAACTGAGTGCTGATGAAGGGCTCGATCCACAGATGCAGATCAAGGATTGATTGATTTGCATCTCTGGATCATCGTGCTGTGTATCATGGATCAACTGTGAAGTAGATACCTACAAGTGACACCACCAATCCTAATAACGTTTTCCCTCCCTCCCTCCCATGTCCCCTCCCTCCCTCCCATGTCCCCTCCCTCCCTCCATGTCCCCTCCCTCCCTCCCATGTCCCCTCCCTCCCTCCCATGTCCCCTCCCTCTCTCCCTCCCATGTCCCCTCCCTCCCTCCCATGTCCCCTCCCTCCCTCCCATGTCCCCTCCCTCCCTCTGTCGGTCTCGTTTTCCCTCCCATGTCCCCTCCCTCCCTCTGTCGGTCTCGTTTTCCCTCCCATGTCCCCTCCCTCCCTCTGTCGGTCTCGTTTCCCCTCCCATGTCCCCTCCCTCCCCCTGTCGGTCTCGTTTTCCCTCCCATGTCCCCTCCCTCCCCCTGTCGGTCTCGTTTCCCCTCCCATGTCCCCTCCCTCCCTCTGTCGGTCTCGTTTTCCCTCCCATGTCCCCTCCCTCCCCCTGTCGGTCTCGTTTTTCCTCCCCTCCCTCTCTCCCCACCCCTCCCTCCCTCTCTCCCTCCCATGTCCCCTCCCTCCCCCTGTCGGTCTCGTTTTTCCTCCCCTCCCTCTCTCCCCCACCCTCCCTCCCCCTGTCGGTCTCGTTTCCCCTCCCATGTCCCCTCCCTCCCCCTGTCGGTCTCGTTTTCCCTCCCATGTCCCCTCCCTCCCCCTGTCGGTCTCGTTTTTCCTCCCCTCCCTCTCTCCCCACCCCTCCCTCCCTCCTGGGATGCTAGTGTGTACAAGTAAGAGGTTATTTTTCTCTCATATAGTGGAGTTTATCTGCATGGGTTGTAAAATCCTTCCTGTCCCCTTTCCTCTCCTCTCTTCAAATTGTGTTGAAATGACTATCTGCCTACATGATGTAGTGATGATGATGTGCCCCATTGCTGCTGTGTGATGTGATGAAGTGTTGTATCCCTTGTTTCACCTGTTGCAAATGTAGCAGCACGATCACCTGACAAGACATTTTAGTTGGTCTAATAATCCTCCCACTTTCATTTTGACATACACTTGTAGCACAACTCAAAGGATATTGAATCTACATTGTGTGTGTTTCTGTCTGTCTCTGTGTGTGTGTGTGTGTGTGTCTCTGTCTGTCTCTCTCTGTGTGTGTGTGTGTCTCTGTCTGCCTCTCTCTCTCTCTCTGTGTGTGTGTGTGTCTCTCTCTCTGTGTGTGTGTGTGTGTGTCTCTCTCTCTGTGTGTGTGTGTGTGTCTCTCTCTGTGTGTGTGTGTGTGTGTCTCTCTCTCTGTGTGTGTGTGTGTGTGTCTCTCTCTCTCTGTGTGTGTGTGTGTGTCTCTCTCTCTGTGTGTGTGTGTGTGTCTCTCTCTCTGTGTGTGTGTGTGTGTCTCTCTCTGTGTGTGTGTGTGTGTGTCTCTCTCTCTGTGTGTGTGTGTCTCTCTCTCTGTGTGTGTGTGTGTGTGTCTCTCTCTCTCTGTGTGTGTGTGTGTGTCTCTCTCTCTGTGTGTGTGTGTGTGTGTCTCTCTCTCTGTGTGTGTGTGTGTGTGTCTCTCTCTCTGTGTGTGTGTGTCTCTCTCTCTCTGTGTGTGTGTGTGTCTCTCTCTCTGTGTGTGTGTGTGTCTCTCTCTCTCTCTGTGTGTCTCTCTCTCTCTGTGTGTGTGTGTCTTTCTCTCTGTGTGTGTGTGTTCTCTCTCTCTCTCTCTCGTCGACCGATTATTATTATTTTTTCAACGCCAATACCGATTAATCGGACGATTTTTTAAAAATGTATTTGTAATAATGACAATTACAACAATACTGAATGAACACTTATTTTAACTTAATATAATACATCAATAAAATCCATTTAGCCTCAAATAAATAATGAAACATATTAAATTTGGTTTAATTAATGCAAAAACAAAGTGTTGGAGAAGAAAGTAAAAGTGCAATATGTGCCATCTAAGAAAGCTAACGTTTAAGTTCCTTGCTCAGAACATGAGAACATATGAAAGCTGGTGGTTCCTTTTAACATGAGTCTTCAATATTCCCAGGTAAGAAGTTTTAGGTTGTAGTTATTATAGGGATTATAGGACTATTTCTCTCTTTACCATTTGTATTTCATTAACCTTTGACTATTGGATGTTCTTATAGGCACTTTAGTATTGCCAGTGTAACAGTATAGCTTCCGTACCTCTCCTCACTCCTACCTGGGCTCGAACCAGGAACACAACAACAACAGCCACACTCGAAGCAGCGTTACCCATGCAGAGCAAGGGGAACAACTACTCCAAGTCTCAGAGCGAGTGACGTTTGAAACACTATTAGCGCGCACCCTGCTAACTAGCTAGCCATTTCACATCACATCGTTACACCAGACTAATCTCGGGAGTTGATAAGCTTGAAGTCATAAACAGCGGAGCTGCTGGCAAAATGCATAAAAGTGCTGTTTGAATGAATGCTTATGAGCCTGCTGGTGCCTACCGTCGCTCAGTCAGACTGTTCTAACAAAAAATTTGACTTAATTATAACATAATAACACACAGAAATACGAGCCTTAGGTCATTAATATGGTCAAACCCGGAAACTATCATCTCGAAAACAAAACGTTTATTATTTCAGTGAAATACGGAACCGTTCCGTATTTTATCTAACGGGTGGCATCCATTAGTCTAAATATTCCTGTTACATTGCACAACCTTCAATGTTATGTCATAATTACGTAAAATTCTGGCAAATTAGTTCGCAGCGCGCCAGGTGGCCCAAACTGTTGCATATACACTGACTCTGCGTGCAATGAACGCAAGAGAAATGACACAATTTCACCTGGTTAATATTGCCTGTTAACCTGGATTTATTTTAGCTAAATATACAGGTTTAAAAATATATACTTCTGTGTATTGATTTTAAGAAAGGCAATGATGTTTATGGTTAGGTACACGTTGGAGCAACGACAGTCCTTTTTCGCGAATGCGCACCGCATCGATTATATGCAACGCAGGACACGCTAGATAAACTAGTAATATCATCAACCATGTGTAGTTAACTAGTGATTATGATTGATTGATTGATTGTTTTTTTATAAGATATGTTTAATGCTAGCTAGCAACTTACCTTGGCTTCTTACTGCATTCGCGTAACAGGCAGGCTCCTCGTGGAGTGCAATGAGAGGCAGGTGGCAGAGCGTTGGACTAGTTAACTGTAAGGTTGCAAGATTGAATCCTCGAGTTGGCAAGGTAAAAATCTGTCGTTCTGCCCCTGAACAAGGCAGTTAACCCACCGTTCCTAGGCCGTCATTGAAAATAAGAACGTGTTCTTAACTGAATTGTTCTTTAACTGACTATTTAAATGAAGATTAAATAGGTGGGAAAAAATAAAAAAATTGGTGTCCAAAAATACCGATTTCCGATTGTTATGAAAACTTGAAATCGGCCCTAATTAATCGGCCATTCTGATTAATCGGTCGACCTCTGGTCTCTTTGTGTGTGTGTCTGTCTGTCTCGCTGTGTCTGTCTCGCTGTGTCTGTCTCGCTGTGTCTGTCTCGCTGTGTCTGTCTCGCTGTGTCTGTCTCGCTGTGTCTGTCTCTCTGTCTGTCTTGTTGAGAAGACAGTTCTGTTACTGTGTATGTGTTCTAACATCCCTTTCCCCTAACTCTACTCTAGCTACTGGTATACATGTTAACAGAAGCTTACTAACTAACTGGCTTTCTTTACTAACTCTACTTTGCTAGCAATACAAACACTGGGATCAGTACTGCAACACACCTTGACATTGTATGTCTCATCAAATCAGGTCTAAGCTGTCTTCTTTCTTACCATCTCACTCAGAAATGTGTTTTCCTCTGCCAATCCCCTCGTTCCACACACTACATAATGCTAACAATACCAGAGAATTAGACAAGAGGCTTGAGTTAAGAGCTCAGGGCCTATCATATAAAAGATATCAGATATTTACAATATATTCACAGTCACACACTGGATATAAAATGCATATTTTAGGCCTACCCCACCTGTGTGTATAATATTGATATGTGATGTCAGCAGTTGATACATCACCATAGACCAGGGGTGTCAATCTCATTTTGCCCCATGGTCCTAATTTGCTTTTCAATGAGGTCTGGAGGGCTGCACTGAAAATGAGCTATATTTTCTCGCTGTGAAAATGTGCCTAAAGATGATGGGTCTGAGAGAGAGAGAGAAAGAACAGAGACGTCGTAATGATCAGAGAGTCGGTCTTCTAGTGAATGTCTCCGGTGTCAGCAGCAGTCTGCCTCAGAACACTGGACTCGTTCATCTCCCCTGGCAGACTGCTGCTGTGCATGGCATGTGATAACCACATTAATCAATCTGTTTCTCTTTCTCCCTCCCCTCTTTGTCTCCCTGTGCTCTTTCTCTAACTCCCCTTGGGAACCCAAGGAGCTGGTAAGAGCTTCACTGACTAACAGACTGACTCCCTTCCTACTCCTAACATGTCTGTTTTGACTGTCTGTCTGGACTGTCACTACTGTCTGTGTCAGTGGTTATTGATTGTTCCCATTTTGATTAATGTGAATAAATCATTTTGGAGATTAGACACATTGACGACATCATCCCTCACCCTAGTGCACAGTTCCCTGAGGCTAGTCAGAATGATGCTTTTCTCAGAATCACTGATTTTTAACGGAATCTGTTTCCTCAAATGAGCAGATGGAGAAAGCCATGGATTTATAATTGACTGAAGCAGCTAACTAGCTCATAGAGATTATGTAGAAGTCACAGGACCGGAGAAACTCTGAAACACTAGTTTATATAATCTATATAAATATATAGCATAATCTATATCTATAGCATCTTTCATCAGTCAGCTGTGCAAGAGGGAGGTAACTTTCTCATGTAGAGCAGTGATTGGTCCCTAACTCCCAGGTCTTCTGGTAACTAGGCAATGCTGACTTTTCATTCACATTGTGTTGTCCCAATGCAACCCCTTTACACAGTTAGTGGTGTTTTCCGTTTCATTTGTCACCAAAGAGCTCATTTCAAGATAATTGTGGATTCTGCGGAACCATTCGGTGCTCAAGATTCTGAATTTGTTTTTTTTTTTTCTCTCTTTCTTGATCGAATGTTAAATTGACTGTCTTTGTTTTCCCTCTTGGAATAGACCCCCCCCCCCCCCCCCCCCTACTTCCTGATTACAGATCCATTTCAATCTGTGTGTGTGTTCTGGTGTTGGTTGGCGTCTCACATGGGCCCTCTCTCACACTGTAGATGAAGTTGATGTCTCACTCATTGGATTGTATCTAATTGACTGATTTTTAACGACGTCTACTGTGTGAGAGAGTTTGTACACCGATCCATACAGGTATTCTGATATGTAAGGGACTAGGTTCCCAGGTGTTATTGAATCAGCCAGTGTGACACAGAACCCATGGAGAGAGAAGATTGGCACAAATCTCCATCAATCATCAAATCTGATCTCCTTTTGAACCATTTTGGCCTACGTATACTGTCAGCTCTTTCATTTCCAATCCATTTGTCCTGGTTTTGACCAAGTCTCCTGTGGTGTCTCGTTATTCTTGATGTCTCTAACAGGAAGAGCTGTGCAGTGACAGCGTGGAGAGGATCGTGGTCAACCCCAACGCAGCCTACGACAAGTTCAAGGACAAGAGGGTCAGCACTAAAGGCCTCGGTTAGTATACCTTCAAACAGCTGTATCTCAGTAAGTCGGGGCCGGGCCGTACCTCAGTGAGTCGGGGGGCCGGGCCGTACCTCAGTGAGTCGGGGGGCCGGGCCGTACCTCAGTGAGTCGGGGGGCCGGGCCGTACCTCAGTGAGTCGGGGGGCCGGGCCGTACCTCAGTGAGTCGGGGGCCGGGCCGTACCTCAGTGAGTCGGGGGCCGGGCCGTACCTCAGGGAGTCGGGGGCCGGGCCGTACCTCAGGGAGTCTTCCGGTGCCTTCTCAACCATATTGGAGGAGAAGATCCAAGGTCTCTCTGCTCAGACCTTATCCAGTGCATGAGGTGGGGAAGAGAGGAAGCAAGGAGTTGAGAAAGCGCAGGAGTTCGTCCTTGACTCAAATTAAATGTATTTATAAAGCCCTTTTTAACATCAGCTGATGACCATGTGACCTCACCAGGAGGAACACTGGGACTTTTCCCTGGTCATGTAGCCATAGACGTGAGGCATTTCCTGAATTGGTTACAAACTAGAGATGAAACGGTTATGAAAATTTCACATCACGATTATAGTGAGCAAAAATGATCCCGGTTATCAGTGTTATCGCGGTGACGTTGAACCGTGCTGGGAATGTTCAAGAAGTACTGATCCACTGAAATCATATTGAAAACAAACATACAATTAGCAGCACAACGTAGTTTTTGGTGTGCAGAAACACTAAAATAATAACATTTAACATTTAAAGATGGCGCCATGTGACCATGAGGTAAATGTTTCCCTAGTGCAGGTTGAACACAACCTTCAGTAAGCAAATCACATGTCCATATAACATCAACACAAGTGAAGCAATGTGGATGTAAGAACAACACAACCATATGTAAACACATCCAATACAACCATATGTAAACACATCCAATACAACCATATGTAAACACATCCAATACAACCATATGTAAACACATCCAATACAACCATATGTAAACACATCTAATACAACCATATGTAAACACATCCAATACAACCATATGTAAACACATCCAATACAACCATATGTAAACACATCCAATACAACCATAGATAAACACATCCAATGTGGATGTAAGAACAATACAACCATATGTAAACATATATAAACACATCCAATGTGCAGGTGTTGACATTAAAATAACAACACAAAATATGTCAACAAATCAAATGAACAGCACTGATTCTGTCTGTTCTCTCCTTCATAAAGAAACATCCTGTATGTATATATTTTTGTTCACTTGAGATTGAAATGTAAAAATGTCAGCGTATTTACTTTCTGGTTGAAGCAGTGATCTGCGAGGGGAGACGATGTGCCCGCTGGCACTGAACACACTGATGGCATTCTGGTTGCTAGGATGCACAAAAGCCTCCTGGCAACGTGAGGCAGCTCTGATGCAGGGCCTCTCCACCATACCAGTGGATCCTCTTCTGGTGGAATGGGTGGCAGAGATGGGTAGACCTTGATCTCTTCTTTCACTCTGTCTTCTGGGGGGTGGGGGGGGTCGGAATCTGACCCTCTTCACCTCTCTGCTGCCTTGTCGAGGTAATCTTTCTCAGCAACCCAGCAAGGCCTTTCCCCTCCGATGCCGCTGTGGGGGTGTTGGTGCATCGTGGTTCTTCCCTGACTTGTGCAGCTGTCGGCTTCAAGGCCTCCTGGACACAGCTGTCGGCTTCAAGGCCTCCTGGACACAGCTGTCGGCTTCAAGGCCTCCTGGACACAGCTGTCGGCTTCAAGGCCTCCTGGACACAGCTGTCGGCTTCAAGGCCTCCTGGACACAGCTGTCGGCTTCAAGGCCTCCTGGACACAGCTGTCGGCTTCAAGGCCTCCTGGACACAGCTGTCGGCTTCAAGGCCTCCTGGACACAGCTGTCGGCTTCAAGGCCTCCTGGACACAGCTGTCGGCTTCAAGGCCTCCTGGACACAGCTGTCAGTGTCAACTTTTGCAGCCTCAGGCTCATCTAAAAAGCTTATTTTGAAGCGGGGGTCAATGAAACAAGCCATATGCATGACTCTCTTTGCATCTGTTGTTAAGGTCTTCTCTCATTATCCCTTTCCTCTCCTTGGTCAGGGATGGCTCCGTATCATCTCCTTGGTCAGGGATGGCTCCGTATCATCTCCCTGGTCAGGGGTGGCTCCGTATCCTTTTCATCTCCCTGGTCAGGGATGGCTCCGTATCATCTCCCTGGTCAGGGGTGGCTCCGTATCATCTCCCTGGTCAGGGGTGGCTCCGTATCATCTCCCTGGTCAGGGGTGGCTCCGTATCCGTATCATCTCCCTGGTCAGGGGTGGCTCCGTATCCGTATCATCTCCCCGGTCAGGGGTGGCTCCGTATCATCTCCCTGGTCAGGGGTGGCTCCGTATCCTCTTCCACCAGAACTTCACGGGTAACGTGGTCCAGGACAGGGCTGATGGCTGACAGTGTCTCTGAGGCAAGTGCATCTATAAACTTGCTCAGAGGTTCAAGGAGCTGGCACAGTTGTTCCATGACACTTATGTCGGCATCCGTTGGTCATCAGATTCCATGTTCCTCGTTCTCCAGCCAGTGTAACACAGACTATAGTGTTTCTCCTGTTGAAACATTTTTTACAACCAAGTCGATGACTGCCGGATTTTAAATGAACAAAATATATTGGTTGGGTGACTAAACTACATAATGCGGTATCGTGTGCGATGGTAGGCAATTTTTAACAATGCTTTTTTTTTCCTGATAAATTGCATCCGCCGTGTAGCCCAGTTTCATAATATGACCATATTTCCCAGCTGCTTGCCGGCGTTTTGAAGTAGTCACGAATAAACAGGCCTTATTTTAGGGTATTTTTCACCCTGCCAGCTCCTATTAGTTCTATTGAGCGCCGTGGCAACAACTCGTCTTCTGAACGTTCTCTTCCCAGCTCATTGTTCGACGTCACAATGCCTGTTTCGCTATTGTTGGTAACGAGAGCTGCTCACTTTGTTTATGGTTAAAATGTAAACAACAACAAAATTACTCATGGAACTCTGAGGTCGTCCCATTGTTTCCTATATAGGGGAAATATAGGCAAGTCTGTCTATTTCGCCAAATATTTTGCAATGTGTATATTTAGATTTACAAAAAAAAAAGTCAAGACACCATTTTATTCATGAGAATCTCCTCTTTCTAATTCTGTGAGTCTGGGCAGCGAGCTCGTTTTTCATCGATCACTAGACCAGAAATAGTCAGACATTTTCATTTTTCCCCCTACTTTCTCATTATGCAGACATAAGCACTGTTTTTTTTTCTTCCCAGTTTCGTCTGACGAACAGATTGTATTGGTAAAATAAAAAGGCATACATGTGCCTTTTAGGCCAAATGGAATTCTAAGCATCACTCCAGTGAACAACAGGCTCTGTGAACGTTCCATTCCATTCATTTACTATGGGCTCGCTCTAGTGTTCCAGCTTAGCCAACGTTCCATTCCATTCATTTACTATGGGCTCGCTCTAGTGTTCCAGCTTAGCCAACGTTCCATTCCATTCATTTACTATGGGCTCGCTCTAGTGTTCCAGCTTAGCCAACGTTCCATTCCATTCATTTGCTATGGGCTCGCTCTAGTGTTCCAGCTTAGCCAACGTTCCATTCCATTCCATTCATTGCTACTAGTGTTGGGCATTCGCATTTACTATGGGCTCGCTCTAGTGTTCCAGCTTAGCCAACGTTCCATTCCATTCATTTACTATGGGCTCGCTCTAGTGTTCCAGCTTAGCCAACGTTCCATTCCATTCATTCATTTTCTATGGGCTCGCTCTAGTGTTCCAGCTTAGCCAACGTTCTTTTGCTGTTTGTCAGCCTTAGGTGAGTTTTGAATGGTTCTATTGTCCAGCCTAGCAATGGGTGAATAGAGTCTGACGACACACGACGCACACAGCAGCAGAACGTGTGGCGTTTTTATAAGAGTAGGTAACACTGAAAAGCTTCAGTTTACAGTTTACATTATTGACAAGCTATTATTAAAATTAGACAGACAAACCTTGACATTTTCCACCATCCCGAAGTCCCCACATCATGCATTGAGCTAAAAGTGAACTTACCTTGCATACGCTATAAGGTAGGTAGGTGGTGGTCACAAAGAGGACTCGATATTTTGAATTGTTGCCCGCTTTTGCTGTGATTAAAAAATAATGCTGCATGTTCTGCAGACAAGGTGACCATCTTCGATTTGTAGTTTCCCTCAACAATCTTGTAAAACCCCAAAATACGAGCACACTTCAGATTTGGTCCTCTTCAAAGGCTGAATAATCTCCCGAGCGCTGTCACTGCCTCCCGCCATGTGTTCACACGAAACAAAACCCACGTTGCATGCTGCGCCTGCGTCCGACTGCCGCTAACTTTGGTCGATGCTGGACGGTATTTCCCGTGAGTTTTTCAAACCGCGGTAATCAAACACGGTTTTAATGATAATTAACATTTGAAACGGTAATACTAATTGTCGGGAATTTTACCGAGGTTTATCGTGAAACCGGTAACCGTTTCATCCCAAAACCATCATCTAATATTCTTGTCTTTCCTCTAATGAATGTGCTTTCTCTCCCAGACTTCTCAGATCGTATCAGTAAGAACAAAAGAGTGGGCTATGAGTCGGGAGAATATGAGATTGTGAGTAGATGCTGCTACTGCAATATTTCATATTGATTATTGTTCTATAAATAGTACCATTTGATTCTGTTGGGACACATAAACCATCTCTGTGAAATCCATCACGAGACCTATTACGTGCCCATTTGAATCATGTGGATAATGATTCAGCTGTCTATTTGAATCTTGTGGATAATGATTCAGCTGTCTTATTTGAATCTTGTGGATAATGATTCAGCTGTCTTATTTTGAATCTTGTGGATAATGATTCAGCTGTCTTATTTGAATCTTGTGGATAATGATTCAGCTGTCTTATTTGAATCTTGTGGATAATGATTCAGCTGTCTTATTTGAATCTTGTGGATAATGATTCAGCTGTCTTATTTGAATCTTGTGGATAATGATTCAGCTGTCTTATTTGAATCTTGTGGATAATGATTCAGCTGTCTTATTTGAATCTTGTGGATAATGATTCAGCTGTCTTATTTGAATCTTGTGGATAATGATTCAGCTGTCTTATTTGAATCTTGTGGATAATGTGATTCAGCTGTCTTATTTGAATCTTGTGGATAATGTGATTCAGCTGTCTATTTGAATCTTGTGGATAATGTGATTCAGCTGTCTTATTTGAATCTTGTGGATAATGATTCAGCTGTCTATTTGAATCTTGTGGATAATGATTCAGCTGTCTTATTTGAATCTTGTGGATAATGATTCAGCTGCCTTATTTGAATCTTGTGGATAATGATTCAGCTGTCTGTTCTGACGCTTCAGTGTATTGTCTGAATATTTAACTCTGTGTTCTTCTTCTCTCTGTCTAGTTGGCGGAGGGCTGTGGGGTGAAGGAAACCCCCCAGCAGAAGTACCAGCGGCTGGTTAATGAGATCCAGGAACTCAGTCAGGAGGTGGAGACCATCCAGGTAAAACCCCTAAACCACCTTGGTCAGACAGGCGGTGCCAAACAACCCCTACACCCTAAACCGCCCGGGTCAGACAGGCGGTGCCAAACAACCCCTACACCCTAAACCGCCCGGGTCAGACAGACTGTGCCAAATGACCCCTACACCCTAAACCACCCGGGTCAGACAGACTGTGCCAAATGACCCCTACACCCTAAACCGCCCGGGTCAGACAGACTGTGCCAAATAACCCCTACACCCTAAACCACCCAGGTCACACAGACTGCCAAATAACCCCTATACCCTAAACCACCCGGGTCAGACGAATACTCCCAAAACCCTAACGTTAGCCCCCTAGCCCTTACGCCCTAGCGTTAGCCCCCTAGCCCTTACGCCCTAGCGTTAGCCCCCTAGCCCTTACGCCCTAGCGTTAGCCCCCTAGCCTTTACGCCCTAGCGTTAGCCCCCTAGCCCTTACGCCCTAGCGTTAGCCCCCTAGCCCTTACGCCCTAGCGTTAGCCCCCTAGCCCTTACGCCCTAGCGTTAGCCCCCTAGCCCTTACGCCCTAGCGTTAGCCCCCTAGCCTTTACGCCCTAGCGTTAGCCCCCTAGCCCTTACGCCCTAGCGTTAGCCCCCTAGCCCTTACGCCCTAGCGTTAGCCCCCTAACCCTTACGCCCTAGCGTTAGCCCCCTAACCCTTACGCCCTAGCGTTAGCCCCCTAACCCTTACGCCCTAGCGTTAGCCCCCTAGCCCCTACGCCCTAGCGTTAACGCCCTAGCGTTAGCCCCCAACGCCCTAGCGTTAGCCCCCAACGCCCTAGCGTTAGCCCCCTACGCCCTAGCGTTAGCCCCCTACGCCCTAGCGTTAGCCCCCTACGCCCTAGCGTTAGCCCCCTAGCCCCTACGCCCTAGCGTTAGCCCCCTAGCCCCTACGCCCTAGCGTTAGCCCCCTAGCCCTTATGCCCTAGCGTTAGCCCCCTAGCCCTTACGCCCTAGCCTCTACAAACCTGTGTACATATGGCTACAATAGGGCGTCGAAGTTGAAGCTGCCTTCAGAATGTTTTTTTATCCCCCTGAATCTTCCTGATTAGTCTCGGATTCCTGGGGCCCATCTTTATACCCCAGTGACCTCTACCCACCCCCAAACCACCCATCTTTATACCCCAGTGACCTCTACCCACCCCCAAACCACCCATCTTTATACCCCAGTGACATTTACCCACCCCCAAACCACCCATCTTTATACCCCAGTGACCTCTACCCACCCCCAAACCACCCATCTTTATACCCCATTGACCTCTACCCACCCCCAAACCACCCATCTTTATACCTCAGTGACCTCTACCCACCTCCAAACCACCCATCTTTATACCCCAGTGACCTCTACCCACCTCCAAACCACCCATCTTTATACCCCATCGACCTCTACCCACCTCCAAACCTGTCGTTGTCATTTCCCTGCGTGCTGATCACATCTGTCTATGCTCCTCTCCCCTCAGGCGACCACACGGGACAGCAGTTCAGAGGAGCGTCTGACTCCTGTCGTCCTCGCTCAGCAGGCTGCCCAGCTCAAACAGCAGCTGGTCTCTGCCCACCTGGACTCACTGCTAGGACCACAGGCACATATTAATCTAGCTGACCCAGATGGAGCACTGGCCAAGTAAGAGAGGGAAGGGGGGCACCAAGGTAACCTGTCTAAATGTCTACCGCATCGTAGCACTCACATCTGTAGCCATGAAAAACATTGAAAGGCTGGTGATGTCTCACATCAACACCATCATCCCAGACACCCTGGACCCACTCCAATTCACATACCGCCCCAACAGATCCACAGATGACAAAATCTCTATTGTACTCCACACACTGCCCTTTCCCACTTAGACAAGGGGAACACCTACGTGAGAATACTGTTCATTGACTACAGCTCAGCGTTCAACACCATAGTGCCCATGAAGCTCATCACTACGCTAAGGACCCTGGGACTAAACACATCCCTCTGCAACTGGATCCTGAACTTCCTGATGAGGCACCCCCAGGTGGTGATGGTAGGCAACAACACATCCGCCACGCTGACCCTCTAACAAGCCTGGCAGTTTGGTGCCAGAACAACAACCTCTCCCTTAACGTCAGCAAGACAACGGCGCTGATTGTGGTCTACAGGAAATGGAGGGCCGAGCAAGCCCCAATTCACATCAACGGGCCTGTAGTGAAGCGGGTCTCCTTCGCATAGAGTTGATCAGGCTGTTGATTGTGGCCTGTGGAATGTTGTCCCCACTCCTCTTCAGTGTGACGCTGCTGGATATTGGCGGGAACTGGAACATGCTGTTGTACCCGTCGATCCAGAGCATCCCAAACATGCTCAATGGGTGACATGTCTAGTGAGTATGCAGGCCATGGAAGAACTGGGACGTTTCCAGCTTCCAGGAATTGTGTACAGATCCTTGCGTCATGGGGGGGGTCGAGGCAGATGAATGGCAAGACAGTGGGCCTCAGGATCTAGTCGCTGTATCTCATAACCCCACGGCACCATGGGAAATTCTGTTCACAACGTTGACATCCAGTAAACCGCTCTTCCACACGACGCAATGCAGTTGTGAGAACGGTTGGACATACTGCTAAATTCTCTAAAACCCCCGTCTGTCTCTTATTCAAACCCCGTCTGTCTGTCTCTTCAAACCCCCGTCTGTCTGTCTCTTCAAACCCCCGTCTGTCTGTCTCTTCAAACCCCGTCTGTCTGTCTCTTCAAACCCCCGTCTGTCTCTTCAAACCCCCGTCTGGCTCTTTTTAATAACCATCCTAACCCTCATGTGCTTTTTTTATTCTTGACCCTCTCTCCTTCCTCCCTTTCTCTCTCCTTCCTCCCTTTCTCTCTCCGTCAGACGTCTGTTAACCCAGCTGGAGGCAGTGAGGGGCAGTAGGGGCAGTACAGGGGAGGGGAAGGCCCCAGCAGCTAAAGGTCCTGACGGTGTGGTGTTGTATGAGCTACACAGCCGGCCAGAGCAGGAGAAGTTCACAGACGCTGCCAAGGTATGGAGCCCAGGGCAATGGGACTGTGTGGAAAGGGGTCCCCAACAGCAGTGTGTGTGTGTGTGTGTGTGTGTGTGTGGTCGACAACAACGTGTGTCTGCATTTGCACATGCAAATTTGAGTAAGTCCTTGGTCAATTCTGTGTCACTTGTTTACCCAGTTTTCATTCATTCACGCCTGAACCTCTCCATCGTTTGTCTCTGTGTTAAGATGGCAGAGTTGGAGAAGAGACTTTCAGAGCTGGAGACTGCTGTGGGTTCTGGATCAGACAAACCGGGACCTCTGAGTGCTGGGGTGCAGGGAGGCAGTCTCATGGTGAGTCTCTTCTGTCTCCCACCTTGGTCCAGTTCAGTTGGTCAAAAACGGGATACTTTTTTATTTTATTTTGTCAACTGAACTCAATCAATCCAATTTGTTCATAAAACATTTTTTGGGGGTTTTGAATGATCCACAATGTCAGAAAGTACAGTTAACCCTGCCCTGATCATCAATCACTGTTAGCCCTGAGACTGAGCTCTCTCTCTCTCTCGGTCTGTCTCTGTCCTCCAGGACACTATGGAGCTGCTGCAGGCGAGGGTCAGTGCTCTGGACTCAGCCACTCTGGACCAGGTGGAAGCCAGGCTGCAGGTAACGTTGAGGATCAGCAGAAACATTCCCTCCCCTTGATGAAACACTGGCCTTGTATCAGTCTAGCAGCAATCAATGTTCCACTACTCTGCAGAGAACACTTGGTTTATTTCACTTTTGTAATATTATCTACTTCACTTGCTTTGGCAATGTTAACATGTGTTTCCCGTGCCAATAAAGCCCATTGAATTGAATTGAACACCCAAGGACAGATGGGCTGGTATTTTTGTGCTTGTTATAAAAAGTGAACACGGTTATCGTTGTTTTGTGTTTTTCTCTGTGTAGAGCGTCCTTGGAAAGATGAATGAGATTGCGAAGCACAAAGCAACCATTGAAGATGCTGGCACACAGAACAAGGTTAGTCTGGCTTTTTATATTGAGGTTTAGAAGTAAATGTTAGTTTTTATATGACATCTTATTTCACACAGTAATTTGGTTATCCCTATGGCCAGGAGGTTTTCCTAACCACCAGGAGAACTACTTGGCCCAACAGTAGTCATCTCCTGTAGATGTAACCTGGACATTCCTCCACCGACAGTAGTCGTCTCCTGTAGATGTCACCTGGACAATCCTCCACCGACAGTAGTCGTCTCCTGTAGATGTAACCTGGACAATCCTCCACCGACAGTAGTCGTCTCCTGTAGATGTAACCTGGACAATCTATCACTAACAGTAGTCGTCTCCTGTAGATGTAACCTGGACAATCCTCCACCGACAGTAGTCATCTCCTGTAGATGTCACCTGGACAATCCTCCACCGACAGTAGTCATCTCCTGTAGATGTAACCTGGACAATCTATCACTAACAGTAGTCGTCTCCTGTAGATGTAACCTGGACAATCCTCCACCGACAGTAGTCATCTCCTGTAGATGTAACCTGGACAATCCTCCACCGACAGTAGTCATCTCCTGTAGATGTAACCTGGACAATCTATCACTAACAGTAGTCGTCTCCTGTAGATGTAACCTGGACAATCCTCCACCGACAGTAGTCATCTCCTGTAGATGTAACCTGGACAATCCTCCACCGACAGTAGTCATCTCCTGTAGATGTAACCTGGACAATCCTCCACCGACAGTAGTCGTCTCCTGTAGATGTCACCTGGACAATCCTCCACCGACAGTAGTCGTCTCCTGTAGATGTAACCTGGACAATCCTCCACCGACAGTAGTCGTCTCCTGTAGATGTAACCTGGACAATCCTCCACCGACAGTAGTCGTCTCCTGTAGATGTAACCTGGACAATCCTCCACCGACAGTAGTCATCTCCTGTAGATGTAACCTGGACAATCTATCACTAACAGTAGTCGTCTCCTGTAGATGTAACCTGGACAATCTATCACTAACAGTAGTCGTCTCCTGTAGATGTAACCTGGACAATCCTCCACCGACAGTAGTCATCTCCTGTAGATGTAACCTGGACAATCCTCCACCGACAGTAGTCATCTCCTGTAGATGTAACCTGGACAATCCTCGAACTCTGCCGTCTGTTTCCCCCCCTAACCGTATCATGTGTATTATTTTCATCCACAACGTGTTCCGCGTTGTCTCCGTCTGTCAGGTGTCTCAGCTGTATGACGTGGTGCAGAAGTGGGACGCCATGGCAACCTCTCTGCCCCAGGTGGTGCAGAGGCTCATGGCTGTCAAGGAGTTGCATGAACAAGGTAATCACCAGACCTGGCTCAGAAACATGCTAACCTGTCAATCACCTGGCTTTCAGACCTGGCTCAGAAACATACGTTACAATTAGGAAAAAAAAAAAAAATCTAATTTAACTGCAGGTGTGGAAGTTATAAAAATGAATTTAAAGGAACAAGTAATGTCCACAGCGCTGATATGCTTTTAAAATGTGGGTGGTCTGACTCTCTCTCTCTGTAGCCATGTGGGTTGTTTGACTCTCTCTCTCTCTCTGTAGCCATGTGGGTGGTCTCTCTGTGTGTCTGTGTCTGTGGGTGGTCTGACTCTCTGTGAATAAGTATATGAACCCTGGTCCTTTCTCTGTGTGTGTGTGTAGCCATGCAGTTTGGTCAGCTGCTGACCCACCTGGACACCACCCAGCAGATGATCAACAACTCTCTGAAGGACAACGGGACACTGCTCTCACAGGTAGTAAACACAATGACACATCTCACACTGCTGCTAGGTTGGACTGCTGCTGGACTGATGTCCCTTTTTAAAGTTACGTTTTTTTTAAATACTTTAAGTAGTTTTTTAGAGTATCTGTACTTGACTATTTATATTGTGGACTACTTTTACTCTGCATATTTTCCTAAAGAAAATCATGTATTTTTTTCCCCCCCATCATACATTTTCTCTGACACATAAAAGTACTCGTTACATTTTGACAGGAAAATGGTCCAATTCACGCACTTATCAAGAGAACATCCCTAGTCATCACTACTGCCTCTGATCTGGAGGACTCACTAAACACATGCTTCGTTTGTAAATGACGTCTGAGTGTGCCCCTGGGCTACCTGTAAATAAAATCTGACTAAAATGGTGCCCTTTGGTTTGCTTAACATAAGGAATTTGAAATGATTTATACATTTGACTTATACTGAACAAAAATAGAACCTCAACATGCAACAATTTCCTTGATTTGACTGAGTTTACAGTTCAGTTCGTATGAGGAAATCGGTCAATGGAAATCCATTAAGCCCCAAATCTATGGATTTCACAGGACTGAGAATACAGACGTGAATCTGTTGGTCACAGATACCCTTTTAAATTATTATTTTTAATGGTCCTCACTGTGGGCCTCAGGATCTTTTTACAGTATTTTTTTCAAATTCAAATTAGCCATCAATGAAATGCAATTGTGTTCGTTATCCGTTGCTTATGCCTGCCCCATACCATAACCCCACCGTCACCGTGGGGCAAACCGCTCACCCACACGATGCCATACACGTGGTCTGTGGTTGTGAGGCTGGTTAGACATACGGTCAAATTCTTTAAAACAACTTGAGGCGGCTTATGGTAGAGAAATTAACATTCAATTATCTGGCAACAGCTCTGGTGGACATTCCAGCAGTCGGCACTCCAATTGCACGCTCCCTGAACTTGAGACATTTGTGGCATTGTGTTGTGTGACCAAACTGCACATTTTGGTGGCCTTTTATTGTCCCCAAGATGCACCTGTGTAATGATTGTTGTTTAATCAACTTTTATTTAAGCTCAAACTCTTACGTTTATATTTTTGTTCAGTGTATATTTAAAATCAAATACTTTTTAGACTTTTACTCAAGTAGTATTTTAGTGGGTGACTTTCACTTTTACTTGAGTCATTTTCTATTAAGGAATCTTTATTTTTTCTCAGGTATGACAACTGGGTACTTTTCCCACCATGATAGTTAAGAACACTAACAATATGGAAGAAAATGAAAATCTACAGGAACCAATGTCACTCCCTAAAAACACACCCCTATAAAACAATCCTTTAACTTGCGTGTCGTGATCGCGTTTGGTGTGGGGGGACAAAATACATTTATGCACGATAGCGCACGATAGCGCAGGCGCGCAGCCGGTTTGGGTTCCATGTTACAAACTTAGGGCTGCAATCCCGTTAACGGGATCGATGTGACAACAGCCAGTGAAAGTGCAGGGCGCCAAATTCAAAACAACAGACATCTCATAATTAAAATTCCTCAAACATACATGTATCTTATACCGTTTTAAAGGTAATTTTGTTGTTAATCCCACCAGTGTCCGATTTCAAATAGGCATTACAGCGAAAGCACCACAAACGATTATGTTAGGTGACCACCAACTCACAGAAAAACCCAGACATTTTTCCAGCCAAAGAGAGATGATAAAATTAATCACTAACCTTTGATGATCTTCATCAGAATGCACTCCCAGGAATCGCAGTTCCACAATAAATGCTTGATTTGTTCGATAATGTCCATTGTTTATGTCCAAGTAGCTACTTTTGTTAGCGCGTTTTGTACACAAATCCAAACGCTTGTGCAGGTCCAGCCGAACGTCGGACGAAAACTTCAAAAAGTTATATTACAGGTCGAAGAAACTTGTCAAACTAAGTATAGAATCAATCTTTAGGATGTTATCATAAATCTTCAATAACGTTCCAACCAGAGAATTCCATTGTCTGTAGGAAAGCAATGGAACGCAGGTCACATTTCACATTTCATGTGAAATGCGCGTGACCAGGACCTGGCTCTCTATCAGACCACTGACTCAAAGACCTCCCATCCGACTCCACAACACAATAGAAGCCTCATTCAAGTTTCTAAAGACGGTTGACATCTAGTGGAAGCCCTAGGAAGTGCAAATTTATCCATATCCCACTGTGTATTCAAAAGGGGCTGGGTTGAAAATCGACCAACCTCAGATTTCCCACTTCCTGTTTGGATTTCTTCTCAGGTTTTTGCCTGCCATATGAGTTCTGTTATACTCACATACATCATTCAAACAGTTTTAGAAACTTCAGAGTGTTTTCTATCCAATACTAATAATAATATGCATATATTAGCAACTGGGACTGAGGAGCAGGCCGTTTACAATGGGCACCTTTTCATCCAAGCTACTCAATACTGCCCCTGCAGCCATAAGAAGTTAACGAAATTAATCTAGTATAAACAAATGTTGTTGAATTTTATTACACATGACAAAATTTACATTCTCAGCACAATGGCAGTCAAGTCTTAGGTTTCACATTTTAACAATGACAACAATAATCCATGCCTTCTTGGGAATGCTATAAAGTCCAAAAGTGATGGGTGAATTTAGAAGTTACAATTTTTAAATGTACTTACCTCCCCCCTCTCCCTTATTTTCTCCCACTCCCAGGTTCAGACAACCATGAAGGAGAATCTCTTGTCTGTAGGGGAGAACTTTGCAGCTCTGGACCAGAGAATGAAGACTCTCAACAAATAAATCTGGTTTCTTTATAAAAAAAAAAACGTCTGTCAGGACAGTTGGGCAAATTGAGGGAGTGGAGGATCTTATCTCTCTCTGTATCTCTTCCACGTCAGCCTTCTTTTTTTTCCTGCAAAGTGGAATGTTTGATTTGAAAGTATAAAAAAAAAAGAAAAAACAGGACAAAAAAAAAAAGCTCAAAAAATGGCCACCAAATTTTCTTGATTTGTTTTTCTCCTTTTCCACATCTCTCCATTTTGAAGTCTTTCATTTAGTATCAAATGCAATGCATTACACCCACATATTATCCCTTCAAAGCTCGATGGCTTTTTCGCAATGAAAAATATTTATCCAGATCCTTTCAACCTCTTCATCCACACTAGTTGTAGGTCTGTGCTACAACATTCCGCTAAGTCATTTCATTGAATGTCCCAATTTTGAGGGCTCAAGAAGTGGAAAAGCCATGTTGTCTACAACATTACTGCACAAAAACAAACAACCAATGCTGATTTATCCACCCTTTTCCTGAAGTATACACTTTTGCACACTTCCTGTTGTGGATTTAACAACGGTGGAAAAAGTCCCTCCCTCTAATCCTTACACCAATACAATGACGGGAAGTGTGCTAGTGCACTTTGGGAGAAGGGTGAAGAATCGGGACGCGTCGTCAACCAGAAAGACGATGTATGGACATGTAGCAGTGTGTGTTGGGGGGGGCCTGAAGTCCCGGAGGGATGCTTGTAAATATGCCTGTGTACCTTAAATGTTTCATGCTCAGTTGCTTGTAACTTATTATTATTGTGGCTGAGACTAAAATACCACACACTACTTTTAAATCTACTGCGTTGTTTGTCATTGCCTACGATGGACTGTACTGTACCTGACTGTTGTTGAGATATCATCTGAATAAACAACATGCTTAAACTACACTTACTCTTCTACAGAGAGTGATAACTTGGGAAACATGTATCTGTTACATAAAATCAACTCCCTTTAATAAAAACTACAGTTCAATATGAGTTATTCTCTGCCAAAGCGTCAATATGATACTAAAAGTTATTCAAGGGAAAGATAGTTTACGGAATTTTTTTTCAATCTAAAGTGAACAAAGTCAATATTAAAAAATAGCATAGTTATGTTTAATTGTGTACATACTATGTGACTAAAAGCCGATTACATGCTTCCCAGTCGAAACAGTTATGTGACGTTCTGGTGATGGGCAGGGGGTTTTCGGCTGCTCATCACTGAGCTATAAGAACCATTTCAATAAGAATCATTTCTTGAGGCAAATCGAAATTCTGTAGCGGAAGTCGACGCCCCTTCATCTGTGATTGGTCAATAGTACTACTGGTAGGACTGGGAACATGAAGCGGTGTCGTTTGAGACGACTAGTTTTTAATACAAAATGTTTGTGACTCAATGGGGAAAGAACGGTTATATTGCCCCTTTTTGTTCTAGTTTTCTCAAACTAAAGTATGTAGGGAGTATGAGAGCATTAGACATTCGCCTAGCCGAGTTCTGCTAGCCGCAAAACGAACCTATGAATGTGGACACCTTAAAAGACTGAATCATGTCTTACAGTCAGACTTGATTCCAATGCTACAAAATTGTTTTCTTCTTAATTCCCTCATATCAACGCAACACAGACTAAATTAAACATTCACAGGAGTGCCAAATATAGAAGGTAAAAATGGCCCAATCATGCAATATTTTGGTTCTGTTAACCGAGATTGAGGCTACGATTAGGGATCGGGTTAACTGATCCTAGATCTGTAGTTACAGCCAGGCAATTTGTTACTCGAGTGCTCTAAGTCCTGATTACTCATGTTTGTAATGGTGCTACATGGCCAGCAGGGGGAAGCATAGGCCTTTATAAAAAGCTTAGCTTGGGTTCGTTCATACGGTGGGGTACAGGTTTTCAACACTCACTCCATCATTGCCAACTGCTACCAGATATAGTGCAATTGAACTTTGAACCTTTTTGGATCTTTTAGCCACCATTGAAGTATATTTATTAAAACCCTGATGTAGAATAGGTTCAAGGCTAATGATAAAGTTGTGAGTGGTGGTAGTGATGGTGTTTGAAGCAGCCAGGTTGATCAGTTGATATAGCCTAGTTTCTATCTGATTGGATGTGGGAAAATGAAAACTATCAGTACAATCTCTTCTTGCCCCTCGTCGACCTCTGGCTGGCCTCATCACTGTCGGGCTTTTTTTACCGTGACTACCTCGGCTGGCCTCATCACTGTCGGGCTTTTTTACCGTGACTACCTCTGGCTGGCCTCATCACTGTCGGGCTTTTTTACGGTGACTACCTCGGCTGGCCTCATCACTGTCTGGCTTTTTTACGGTGACTACCTCGGCTGGCCTCATCACTGTCGGGCTTTTTTACCGTGACTACCTCGGCTGGCCTCATCACTGTCGGGCTTTTTTACGGTGACTACCTCGGCTGGCCTCATCACTGTCGGGCTTTTTTACCGTGACTACCTCTGGCTGGCCTCATCACTGTCGGACTTTTTTACCGTGACTACCTCTGGCTGGCCTCATCACTGTCGGGCTTTTTTACGGTGACTACCTCGGCTGGCCTCATCACTGTCGGGCTTTTTTACGGTGACTACCTCGTCTGGCCTCATCACTGTCTGGCTTTTTTGTGACTACCTCGGCTGGCCTCATCACTGTCGGGCTTTTTTACCGTGACTACCTCGGCTGGCCTCATCACTGTCTGGCTTTTTTACCGTGACTACCTCGGCTGGCCTCATCACTGTCGGGCTTTTTTACCGTGACTACCTCTGGCTGGCCTCATCACTGTCGAGCTTTTTTACGGTGACTACCTCTGGCTGGCCTCATCACTGTCGGGCTTTTTTACGGTGACTACCTCGGCTGGCCTCATCACTGTCGGGCTTTTTTACGGTGACTACCTCGGCTGGCCTCATCACTGTCGGGCTTTTTTACAGTGACTACCTCGGCTGGCCTCATCACTGTCGGGCTTTTTTACTGTGACTACCTCGGCTGGCCTCATCACTGTTGGGCTTTTTTACCGTGACTACCTCTGGCTGGCCTCATCACCGTCGGGCTTTTTTACCGTGACTACCTCGGCTGGCCTCATCACTGTCGGGCTTTTTTACCGTGACTACCTCTGGCTGGCCTCATCACTGTCGGGCTTTTTTACCGTGACTACCTCGGCTGGCCTCATCACTGTCGGGCTTTTTTACCGTGACTACCTCGGCTGGCCTCATCACTGTCGGGCTTTTTTACCGTGACTACCTCTGGCTGGCCTCATCACTGTCGGGCTTTTTTACCGTGACTACCTCGGCTGGCCTCATCACTGTCTGGCTTTTTTACGGTGACTACCTCGGCTGTGCTCATTTCCTCTTCCTTCCTCTGCGCGTGTGGCAGGTTCCCTCTCCCTCTCAGCATTCTTGAAGTCTGCGTGGGTATTCCCCACCATCTCCCTTCTAAACTAGGCCCCGTTTAAATTTCGGTAATGTCTCGGACACCACCGATGTGATCTGTCTTTTTAATCTCAGAGGGAGCATCCTCCCAAACTTTGTTCAGACACCCAACTCGGTCTTTTGGGTTTATTTGGGGACCTTTCTTTCAGGCATGCGCAGTCGCTGAGAGGCGATCTTTTAGAAATTCTATAACAACAATGCACCTGAAGAGCCACTCGTCAGCTCTCATCCGTTCTCGTCCGTTCTCTGAGCTGTTCTGTAGACCTGTGCTGCGCCCTCCTCTAGCTTTATTATAGACTATAATAAACCCAACAATTGTTAAGCATTCAACCTGAGCAGTCCTACAGTAAACAGTCAGGATACATAGAGTAGAGTAAATGCATACAATAGAATATAACTTGACTGTCCATTATTTTTGTTATGTGAGAGAATGGGCAGGAGGGGCAAAAGTGTTTATGAAAAGCATAACACCCAAGTTTAAGCCACAATATTATTCCATTGACCCAACGTCGACCGGGTTTGGTCGTCCTCGTAAATAAGAATGAGTTATTAACTGACTTGCCTAGTTAAATAAATAAATACATATATTTTTTCATCTGATGTACGGAGTATGGATATTTTTCTTAGGCATCACCATACAGGAATAAACTCTAATTTAACAAGAGTATAAATCAATAGGCTTTATGACGAATCAGATAAAGTTCATAAGCAATTACAGCGAGCAAAGAGAGTCAGGTTGAGATGAGTGCTTTTGCAAAACTCAGACAGCATTGATACAACCGTGTAATTATACTTGTTACCTACAGTGGGGCAAAAAAGTATTTAGTCAGCCACCAATTGTGCAAGTTCTCCCACTTAAAGATGAGAGAGGCCTGTAATTTTCATCATAGGTACACTTCAACTATGACAGACAAAAGGAGAAAAAAAATCCAGAAAATCACATTGTAGGATTTTTAATGAATTTATTTGCAAATTATGGTGGAAAATCCATTTACATAAGTATTCAGACCCTTTACTCAGTACTTTGTTGAAGAACCTTTGGCAGCGATTAAAGCCTCAAGTCTTCTTGTGTATGACGCTACAAGCTTGGCACACCTGTATTTGGGGGGTTTTCCCATTCTTCTCTGCAGATCCTCTCAAGTGCTGTCAAGTTGGATGGGGAGCGTCACTGCACAGCTATTTTCAGGTCTATCCAGAGATGTTCGATCGGGTTCAAGTCTGGTGCTCTGGCTGGGCCACTCAAGGACATTCAGAGACTTGTCCCGAAGCCACTCCTGCGTTGCCCTGTTGGAAGGTGAACCTTCGCCCCAGTCTGAGGTCCTGAGCGCTCTGGAACAGGTTTTCATCAAGGATCTCTCTGTACTTTTCTCCATTCATATTTGCCTCGATTCTGACTAGTCTCCCAGTCCCTGCCGCTGAAAAACATCCCCACAGCATGATGCTGCCACCACCATGCTTCACAGTAGGGATGGTGCCAGGTTTCCTCCAGACGTGACATTCAGGACAAAGAGTTCAATCTTGGTTAAATCAAACCAGAGAATCTTGTTTCTCATGGTCTGAGAGTCCTTTAGGTGACTTTTGTCAAACTCCAAACTCTGGCCACTCTATCATAAAGGCCTGATTGGTGGACTGCTGCAGAGATGGTTGTCCTTCTGGAAGGTTCTCCAATCTCTACAGAGGACCTCTGGAGCTCTGTCTTAGTGACCATCAGGATCTTGGTCACCTCCCTGACCAAGGCCCTTCTCTCCAGATTGCTCAGTTTGCCCGGGTGGCCAGCTCTAGGATGAGTCTTGGTGATTCCAAACTTCTTCCATTAAAGAATGATGGAGGCCACTGTGTTCTTGGGGACCTTCAATGCTGCAGAAATGTTTTGGTACCCTTCTCCAGATCTGTGCCTCAACACAATCCTGTCTCAGAGCTCTACGGACAATTCCTTCGATCTCATGGCTTGTTTTTTTGCTCTGATGTGCGCTGCCAACTGTGGAACCTTTAACAGCTCTCGAGTGGCGCAGGGGTCTAAGTCTCCCGGGTGGCGCAGCGGTCTAAGGCACAGCATCTCAGTGCTAGAGGTGTCACTACAGACCCCGGTAGACAGGTGTGTGTCTTTCCAAACCATGTCCAATACATATAATTTACCACAGGTGGACTCCAATGAAGTTGTAGAAACATCAAGGATGATCAATGGAAACAGGATGAACCTGAGTTCAATTTCGAGTCTCATAGCAAAGGTTCTGAATGCTTATGTAAATAAGGTTTCTGTTTTTTTTTTATTTTGAGTACATTTGCAAACATTTCTAAAAACCTGTTTTCATTTTGTCATTATGGGGTATTGTGTTTAGATTCATGAGGGGTAAAAAATAATTGAATCCATTTTAGAATAAGGCTGTAAAGTAACAAAATATGGAAAAGGGGAAGGGGTCTGAATACTTTCCAAATGCTCTGTACATTGGTCTGTCTTTCATATACCTGTTTTACAGTTCAATTGTGTCGTTTATTGATTTCTCTATAACCTACAACCTTTTGTTACTCTTGTGAATAACATTTCCTTATTTTTTTTGTCCCCGAGCATCAATGTTATTATTAGCTACTGTATTAGTATTTAGTTGTTAGGCCTATGATTATCATCATTAGTATTTCTATGATTATCGAACTAAGAAATTAGATAGGCTTATGGAATAATAGTGTGGTGTAAAATTATGTTTTGCTTTTTATAAAAACACTGTTGCTCATCCCATCACAGACAATGATAACAAAAAACCCAGCCAGTGCCAACACCGTGGCAACAAAGCCCCGTGTCCTCTAAGTATCCCATTAACGAATACTATATACACACGCTACACGACCGGACTCAATAAACAGACAAAGTATTTCGCTCAACTACTCAGCAACAGACCCTCAAGTCGTGACGTGGAAAACCGAGGCTCATCGAGCGCTTTAACCCTGGTCCCGGAGACCGGAGCTTTCTATTCGCTACTCGCGCACGCGACGCGTCTCATATCGGCGCTGTTGCTGGGCTGGTAAACTGCGGGTGTTGTTGCACGGTGCATTTAAACACTTGTCTGTCTGTTGGAGTTAAGGAATTTGCCGTTATTAAGTGTCAACGGAGGAAATAACATAGGAAGTTAAAGACGTTATTATAAAGACAATGCGCGTGTTGGTTTTAAAGGGTTAACCTGAATTATGTATGTTTTAATATCAGTTTTCATCAACACTGGCAGCTTGTTCATGATCATCATCCCTCTAGGCACAGATAGAGGGGTAGTTTAGGAACTCGCGATCAAGAAGTGTGGGATGTTGTTTTAATAGCCCGCGCCCGTCACTCCACACAGAGACATGAGGGCAATATAAAAAAGAAACGAAATGTCTGAAATGAATATCCGAATAGCACGGCATTCCTTTAGAATAAACACATCCAATAAAATAAAATAAAAAATCCATCCCTATAGGGTTAAATTTCATTATGTTTCCTTTGAGACAAGATGGCATACATAGGCTATATTGTTATTGTTTCATTTGAGAGAAAAAAAAATACGTTTGAAGTTGAATTTGTTGCAGCAGACCATGCTACTCTTGTGAAATAATATTATACACACAGAAAGCAGGACGGAGTCGGACTTCAAAGCATGTTATTACTCTCACAAACTTGAATAGTGTACAATGTGGCCCTCACGCGCATAAAGAAAACGGTCCCAAAACATAAAGATAAATACCGGAGAATAATAGAAGCAAGCCTATATCAAAAACGGAAAATAAAAACCGATCTATTATTGGATACAAAACGAGCCAATATTCCAAACAGAGTTGCTTTCTTTATTCCTTTCACAATATCCTACAACTGAACGTAAATTATAAATAGCCTATAGTGTCGCCTAATATTTGTGAGCAAAACTTTCTTTTGACATTCTAAAATATTCTTGCATAAGTGTATTTTTTTGAATTTTTGTTAGAGCCAGAGACTGTTAAATAAAACATGCTCTGGTTCTCCCGGTCTTATTTCCGACTAGAAATTGGTTGCCAAGCATTGCATCATTCCTTTCATGTGACTCCCTTACGCCCCAAATTCGTCCTGGCTGCATCACATCTTCACGTCACACAAACTACCCAGAGTGGAGACAAACCAGTGGCCCTTTAGAGCCCGCCTTTACTGTAGAATACAATTACCAATTGGATGTCGCCAAGCAAAATAATTTAGCGCGTAGATTACTATTGTACCATCTGGTTGTCAGTCATTTCATCATCAGCTAATGGGCTTCGGTTAAGTAAAAAACAAAAAACAAAAACTTCCCGTCGAGCTCGGTTGGCGTCACCATATATAAAGATCACCGCGAGTTCCTGAAAAATCACATTCAGTATCCTAAGCCGAACAATGGTTAACATGAGCTATCACCAATCTCAACTAAAATATATACACAGTCCGAACCCAAGACAGTCGAGAAAGCGAAGTACTAAAAGAAAAAGGGTAAGTGTATTTTATTCTGATTAGTTTTTAAAGTTGCTGATTGTCTTTTAGGGACTTCTATAGGAGTTCTAATTTTAATTTGGCAGCTGATCGTCTCTCGTTTCTCCTTTTGGAAAAGAATGTGAATGTTGTTTGGCAACTTTCCCCATGTCTGTTTTAGGACAGCAGTTGCCGTGTGCAATTATAATTGACATTTGTTATATTTATATCCAAGATTGAGAGGGATATTTGACTTTGACCCCCAAGTGGCGTTCTCTCTGCTACGAGCTCTCTCGCTCTCAGAAGTTTGACATAACAGAGACAGCTGAGCTGTCAAACGTTTACATAACGTTTTACAAAGTTTTGTTTCGGTTTTATTAACTTATTATTTACTGTTATCAAAGTTCAGGCTTTTGTTTGATCAATCTATAAGATGTCATTTATCCAGACATTATATTTGTTTTGTTAATAGCCTATTAAATAACACAAATAAACACTTATTTGTCTTGACAGAATAAGATCGCATGGCTATTCGGAGTGGACTTTTCATTAGGATAGTATAGAAAGGTTGTCATCGTCTCATCCCGGTGTTTTGTACCGTTTTCACGCAGGCTTTTGTTTCGCCGTCCTGTTCTCTGATTCCATGACGTAATGCCTTGGCTGGGAGAACCAGCGCAGCCTACCTCACCACATCCGAGAAACACAGCCTGCAGTTGCATAAATATCACCTTTCTGAACATCTATTCTTCAAAGAATACATGATAGAAATATTCTTCATAAAAGAATTGGGCTGCATTTATTGATGCATGTCTACTTGTCTATGTCATGCTAGCTGTGTTGTCGTCCCAGGTTATTTCACGTCCAAGTGGTTTTTAAAGTACCTTTAACTATTTAATGTCAACGATAAACCTCTATTTTTAGAAGAAAAAAATGTTGCGTGTTGGGAAGATTGCATGTGGAAATCTATTTGTTATTTTTCACGAGTTTGTGTAAATCGAAATCAAGGATGTTTTGATCGAAATAGAATTCATTTTGGACTGTGGCAGGAGCCCTCGAGGCCCTACGGAGTGACCGGTTTTTGGATGATTTTCCACACACACACATTTTTTTTTTTTACCAGAAAATTACCAGTTATTGTATTCATTTAATCCACATCAAATCAGTTTTATAGGCCTGCCTTCAACCATTTTTAACAATGCTTTGTCAAGTTGAGTGCCTCAGCTATTATATTTTCAGTAGACATCAGCTGTTATAAAATATACATTTATGTTCCTTTAAGCACATTCTAACATCTCAACACACTGTATTGAATAATCGTTGTGTTAATTAATGCCATATATTCTTTCTAGACTTGTTGGGACAAATTATCGCCAACGACCAATTGCCAGACTTGATCCTAAGAGGCTTTCAGAAGGTGAATTGAGTTTCCTCGTTCCTTCTGTTGATTTCAGGGTTGTTTTTACTGACTGTTGTATGACAAGTTAACCTCATTATAACTTAGATCAATGCATTTATTTTAAAGATTTTAACGTGATAATGTTTGAAATTAAGTCATCACTACAGCTCGTGTTTTTGACAATATAATTCTATATAAAAAAACATTGGTTTTTGCAGTAGACCCATGTGTCCACTAAGTGCCACTATTTGACCCTTTAGTGAAAAAGTGTCTATTTTCAAACAATATAGAAATTACAATATTGGTACTTTGTTCAATTGCTTATCCTCCTTCAACTCTTGATAATTCATCACATGTACTAACTTAGCTGTGCAATAGAACAGTCTCTCTTACATATAGCTTTCTCCTGAGTGATTTGAATATGGATCCCGATGCCTAGCCTATTGTTAAGAGAAACCACATAACAGTTCATGCAGGAGATATATTAAAATAATTATTTAATCATTCTAAAACTGAACCCTCCTGTCTGGACAATCCACAGTCCTGGTCCAGCGCGTTCCAGCGTGTGTCGACTGAGTAACGGAGCGAAGGATGACTGCCGAGTGGCTTCACCTGCCCTTTCCGTACCCCCCAGGTGTGGGACCGCTGTGTGGTGCAGAGTTGGAGGCGTGGTATGAGGACCTGCAGGATATACTGGGATCAGACGGGGGCGGGGCCAAACTGGCGCGTGCCCCTCCCTGCTCTGAGGTCAGTTGAGATTTTAAAAATAGTTTTGATCTATATGGATTGATCTATCAACGATGACTGATTGATTGATGATCGTCGACGTGTTTCGGCTTTTGAATCAGTTGTTGTCTTCTTCTCTTCTTCATGATGCAACTCTTTCCACAGTGCTGATGTAAGACGCTCCTTCGACATAACCATTCCCTAACGTACACACTCTCCTCTCCTCTGTCCTTTCTCCTCTTCTCTGTCCTTTCTCCTCTTCTCTGCCCTTTGTCCTCTCCTCTGTCCTTTGTCCTCTCCTCTGTCCTTTCTCTTCTTCTCCCTCTCTTCTCTTCTCCCTCTCTCGTTCTCTTCTTCTCCTTCTCTTCTCCCTCTCTTCTCTTCTCCCTCTCTCGTTCTCTTCTCTTCTCTTCTCCCTCTCTCGTTCTCTTCTCTTCTCCCTCTCTCTTTCTCTTCTCTTCTCCCTCTCTCGTTCTCCTCTCCCTCTCTCGTTCTCTTCTCCTCTCCCTCTCTCGTTCTCTTCTCCTCTCCCTCTCTCGTTCTCTTCTCCTCTCCCTCTCTCGTTCTCTTCTCCTCTCCCGTTCTCTTCTCCTCTCCCGTTCTCTTCTCTTCTCTCGTTCTCTTTTACTTTCTTCAGAAGGAGCCGGAGCTCCTAGATGTTCTGGAGAGCTGTTCCCTGACATGGCTGACAGACGGGGTGGGTGTGGGTGTCGGGGGCGAGGCGTGGGACGGAGGTGAGGGGGTCCAGAGGGTCACGATCCCGGAGGAGCCTCCTACCCATCCACCCCACCACACCACCTCCAACACCTCCCGTCCGAGTCCAGCTGAGGAAAGGCTGGAGAGGCAAGGGGACAGGGAGGGAGGGAGGGATGGAGAAAGAGGTGGCTCAGGAGGAGGGGGCCTGTTGCCCCCAGAGTTCTTTGAGTTGCTGAACGAGGGAGGGGTGGGCATGGTGGAGACCGGAGGGGTGGGCATGGTGGAGACAGGAGGGATCATGGTGGAGACAGGAGGGGTCATGGTGAGCGGTAGCCACCACCATCATCATCAGCTTCATCATCACTCCGACAATGTCCAACAACCTGAGTCTCCCTCCGCCAGCGAGGAGGAAAACACCTGTGTCCCCGACTCTCCCTCTTGCTCTTCCTCCGCCTCTCCCTCCTGCTCTTCCTCCGCCTCTCCCTCCTGCTCTTCCTCTGCCTCTCCGTCCACCTCTCTCAACTGCTCTCCTCCTTCCTCTCCTACTAGCACCTCGTTCTCCTCGTCTCGGCAGGACAAACGCAAGAGGGGCAACTCTCTGTCCTTCCCTTCCTCCGGCTCACACTCATCCTCCTCTTCTGCAAAGAAGAGCAGGAGAGAGAGGGAGCAGGAGAACGAGAGGAAGGTGCAGGAGCTGACAGATCAGAACGAGAGGTTGAAAGCGGAGATAGACCGACTGGGAGAGGAGGTGCAGAGGACACGCCGAGCCCTGATAGAGAGACTAGTTAACACCAGGAAGTGAGGGAGGAAGGAAGTAACAAGGCAGAAAATGAGCATTTGGAATAGCAGGTTTGCGGTGAAGGGTTTAACATGATGGTGACTTTGAAATGCATTTTCTAGACAGCATTAAGAGAGAAACCAAAATATATGTTTTAAGAAGAAAGTTAAATGATAATTTTCTGAAAAACTGTATGAGAAAGTAAGAAGGAAAAGGGGTAGATAAAGAAAGAGCGAGCGATGGAAGAGCAAGTCAAAGGAAAAGCACGGAGAGAAAGAATGGTGGCAGACAGATGGACGGTGGCAGACAGATGGACAGTGGCAGACAGATGGACGGTGGCAGACAGATGGACGGTGGCAGACAGATGGACGGTGGCAGACAGATGGACGGTGGCAGACAGATGGACGGTGGCAGATAGATGAACGGTGGCAGACAGATGAACGGTGGCAGACAGATGGACATACAGGAGGAAAAGGAGGAAAAGTTTCAGAAGGTGGATGGGTCATGCTCTCTGTTGAGAGGTTACAGTGTACTGTATCTACATGTAGGGCCGAGCGTCTCAGGAAGCATCTTTGAAACAGATGGGTTAACTAACGTAGAATGATTGGGCCGTTTAGGTTATTCAGTCTAGCGCAGAGTTCAGTATGAAGTACGGATGGGTTAGATTCAATTAACCGATTGGGGCCTTTGATTCCAAAAATGAAGGAATTGATTCGGAAGCATCTACCTATGAAGATTGTGAACCAACACCTATCCCAAGCGTTGCATGGGTCACGTTCATTAAGCATCAAATGCAAAGAAACAAAGTGGGACTACATGGACAAAAAACAACAACATTTGTTCAGTTCTGTTGCAGAACATTTTAAAGCGTTTTCTGTTGGGTGCCCTAACGAATGCGATTGTGATTGGGCGTTTTGCTCGTTAAGCCGAGTGAAGTGATTAGTGAAAATTCTGATTTGTTTCGGGGTGTCGGCATCGATTCCAAAATTATGGCTAATCAAAAAAAACAATTAAAGTGATTTTTCCCATTGCTAGGAGTTATTGATTGGGGGGTTTGGTAGGAATTTTTATTGATCGGGCTCCGTCAACGAAGCGATTCTGACAACCTTGTGTTGGACTCATTCCTAGTATGAAGGTAGTGAGAACTAAAACGAGGACAGTGCATTTCATTGTCACGACATCCTTTATCTAGCCTGGTTAAACCTGACTGAATGCTAAGCCTACCTTGGTTTCCCAGGGAAGCAACCGGGAAACGTAGCTAAATACCAGGCTATCCCTCATCCGCCAACCTCAAACCTAAAGACTGCAGAGACCATCAGAGATCATATTTCGTGTCCAGTTTGTGGAGTAATATAGATAATATAGTAATAATAATATAGAGCTCAGGAAAGTTTGTCAGTCAGTAACTCAGTACTTATATAAGCCGCTACGGCTTTACTGTGCGTGGATAGTTTTATACCTAGAACGTGGATAGTTTTACACCTACAACGTTGGATTTACACCTAGAACGTTGGAATTACACCTAGAACGTTGGATAGTTTTACACCTAGAACGTTGGATTTACACCTAGAACGTGGATAGTTTTACACCTAGAGTGTTGGATAGTTACACCTAGAACGTGGATAGTTTTACACCTAGAACGTTGGATAGTTTTACACCTACAACGTTGGATTTACACCTAGAACGTTGGATAGTTTTACACCTAGAACGTTGGATTTACACCTAGAACGTGGATAGTTTTACACCTAGAGTGTTGGATAGTTACACCTAGAACGTGGATAGTTTTACACCTAGAACGTTGGATAGTTTTACACCTAGAACGTGGATAGTTTTACACCTAGAACGTGGATAGTTTTACACCTAGAACGTTGGATAGTTTTACACCTAGAACGTTGGATAGTTTTACACCTAGAACCTGGATAGTTTTACACCTAGAACGTGGATAGTTTTACACCTAGAACGTGGATAGTTTTACACCTAGAACGCTCATCTTTTTCTATCAAATTGACTGAATTTAGTGGTAGTGATATTTACAATGTAGAGCTCTACCCTGATTCACATATAAATATATTTTATATACTCCTGTATTATACGAACACAGTTCTACTGAAATAAAACCTTCACTGTACCCATATTGATTCAACATTTCACTGTAAATGATGCATCGGTTTAGTGGTTGAATTATTTCTGTTAAATTACGAGGAACTACTTTGTTATTGTATGTTTGGAGTTGCAAATGAAATCCTTTAAAAACATTTTTATTGCCTTGGAATGCCTATTTGATTGAAATGTAAAGTGAGATGAATATCAGGTCCAAACAAACGCTTTAATCTTTGAAGGTGTCAAATTAAGAAAATAATAACATTTCAGCCTCTGTTTCTGAATTCATTTATCACAGAATTTGCAAAACAAATATTTTTTAGCAAATGTATTTATTTGATTCAATAAATGGGAAGTGGGAATATGTAAAAACATGACTTTTCTTTATTTTATAGATTTTTATATAACAATATTACAATATCATTATGCAGACATCGTTCTACACACACTGACCTGAACTACTGGCTGCATAGTGACAGTAGAACCGTAGCCAGGTGCCACCAGCCTGGTCAGAGACACCACTTTATATCTCTTCACGATACCGTGATAAAATGACGGGGAACTCACCGAGCCAGCAGCCTACTAGAACCTGCTACTACGAGTAAAGAGATGTAGAAATAGTCTTGACTGAATATTTTGTAGCAGTTTTCAATTTTACCCCCCACCCCCCTCTTCGATTACTGATCTTTCCTATTACTCTGTCCCCATAAGCAACAAAACGTCGTCTTCCATCCTGTCACAGATGTGTTTGTGTGTCTCATATTTCTTCTCATTATTATTCAAATCTTGCCTCTACTTCTCTCATATTTGTCCAGTCTCTTGTCGGTCTTCTCTCTCTTTCTAATCACTTCTTCTTGCCTTTTGTCAGCCCTGGTTCTGGGTCCTTTCCCTCAGCCAGGGACAGCTGTTTCTTCAGTTCCAGTAGTTTGGTGACCTCTGCTCCAATCACAGTTTTCTCTGCCTTCTGGCCCTTCAGGGTCCGGACCTTCTCCCCCTGGTAGAGAGCAGAGAGCAGGTTAGACTGACGACATTACCAACTAGCACCTTCTCCCCCTGGTAGAGAGCAGAGAGCAGGTTAGACTGACGACATTATCAACTAGCACCTTCTCCCCCTGGCAGAGAGCAGAGAGCAGGTTAGACTGACGACATTACCAACTAGCACCTTCTCCCCCTGGTAGAGAGCAGGTTAGACTGACGACATTACCAACTAGCACCTTCTCCCCCTGGTAGAGAGCAGAGAGCAGGTTAGACTGACGACATTATCAACTAGCACCTTCTCCCCCTGGTAGAGAACAGGTTAGACTGACGACATTACCAACTAGCACCATCTCCCCCTGGTAGAGAGCAGAGAGCAGGTTAGACTGACGACATTTACTGGTAGAGAACAACTAGCACCATCTCCCCCTGGTAGAGAACAGAGAGCAGGTTAGACGGTAGAGAACAGAGAGCAGGTTAGACTGACGACATTACCAACTAGCACCTTCTCCCCCTGGTAGAGAGCAGAGAGCAGATTAGACTGGGACTAGCACCTTCTCCCCCTGGAGACAGGTTAGACTGACGACATTACCAACTAGCACCATCTCCCCCTGGCAGAGAGCAGGTTAGACTGACGACATTACCAACTAGCACCATCTCCCCCTGGTAGAGAACAGAGAGCAGGTTAGACTGACGACATTACCAACTAGCACCATCTCCCCCTGGTAGAGAGCAGAGAGCAGGTTAGACTGACGACATTGCCAACTAGCACCTTCTCCCCCTGGTAGACATTATCAACTAGCACCATCTCCCCCCGGTAGAGAACAGGTTAGACTGACAGGTTAGACTGACGACATTACCAACTAGCACCATCTCCCCCTGGTAGAGAACAGAGAGCAGGTTAGACTGACGACATTACCAACTAGTCAGTTAATTAATGAACACCTTCTCCCCCTGGTAGACAACAGGTTAGACTGATGACATTACCAACTAGTCAGTTAGACTGACGACATTAATGAACACCATCTCCCCCTGGTAGCAGGTTAGCAGAGAGCAGACAACAGGTTAGACTGACGACATTACCAACTAGCACCTTCTCCCCCTAGAGAACAGGTTAGATTGACGACATTATCAACTAGCACCATCTCCCCCCGGTAGAGACTGACGACATTATGAACTAGCAGAGAGCAGAGAGCAGGTTAGACTGACGACATTATCAACTAGTCAGTTAATTAATGAACACCATCTCCCCCTGGTAGAGAGCAGAGAGCAGGGTTAGACTGACGACATTACCAACTAGCACCTTCTCCCCCTGGTCAGACTGACGACATTACCAACTAGCACCTTCTCCCCCTGGTAGACAACAGGTTAGACTGACGACATTACCAACTAGCACCTTCTCCCCTGGTAGAGAGCAGAGAGCAGGTTATCAACTAGCACCATCTCCCCCTGGTAGAGAACAGAGAGCAGGTTAGACTGACGACATTACCAACTAGTCAGTTAATTAGACAACAGGTTAGACTGACGACATTACCAACTAGCACCTTCTCCCCCTGGTAGAGAGCAGAGAAGGTTAGACTGACGACATTGCCACCATCTCCCCCTGCACCATCTCCCCCTGGTAGAGAGCAGAGAGCAGGGTTAGACTGACGACATTACCAACTAGTCAGTTAATTAATGAACACCTTCTCCCCCTGGTAGACAACAGGTTAGACTGATGACATTACCAACTAGTCAGTTAATTAATGAACACCTTCTCGACCTGCCATAGATAACCCAGTGGTTGAACACAGTGAGTCAGTATTATCAACTAATTAATTCATTACTAGCTAGATACTTTCGTCATAACAAGCTAGACTGTAGTCATTACAAACTGGTAAATCAATATCTAAATGCCCCTTCACTTGGTCTGCACAAGGTGTCAAGCTCACTGAGGGGTCAGGTGTAGAAGTTAGCTCACTGAGGGGTCAGGTGTAGAAGTTAGCTCACTGAGGGGTCAGGTGTAGAAGTGGGTAACAGTTAGCTCACTGAGGGGCCAGGTGTAAAAGTGGGTAACAGTTAGCTCACTGAGGGGTCAGGTGTAAAAGTGGGTAACAGTTAGCTCACTGAGTGGGTAACAGTTAGCTCACTGAGGGGTCAGGTAACAGTTAGCTCACTGAGGGGTCAGGTGTAGAAGAGGGTAACAGTTAGCTCACTGAGGGGCCAGGTGTGAGTGGGTAACAGTTAGCTCACTGAGGGGTCAGGTGTAGAAGTGGGTAACAGTTAGCTCACTGAGGGGTTAGGGTAACAGTTAGCTCACTGAGGGGCCAGGTGTAGAAGTGGGTAACAGTTAGCTGGTGTCAGGTGTAAAAGTGGGTAACAGTTAGCTGGCTGACAGGTGTAGAAGTGGGTAACAGTTAGCTCACTGAGGGGTCAGGTGTGAAGTGGGTAACAGTTAGCTCACTGAGGGGTCAGGTGTAGAAGTGGGTAACAGTTAGCTCACTGAGGGGTCAGGTGTGTAACAGTTAGCTCACTGAGGGGTCAGTGGGTAACAGTTAGCTCACTGAGGGGTCAGGTGTAGAAGTGGGTAACAGTTAGCTCACTGAGGGGTCAGGTGTAGAAGTGGGTAACAGTTAGCTCACTGAGGGGTCAGGTGTAGAAGTGGGTAACAGTTAGCTCACTGAGGGGCCAGGTGTAGAAGTGGGTAACAGTTAGCTGGCTGAGGGGTCAGGTGTAGAAGTGGGTAACAGTTAGCTCACTGAGGGGTCAGGTGTAGAAGTGGGTAACAGTTAGCTCACTGAGGGGTCAGGTGTAGAAGTGGGTAACAGTTAGCTCACTGAGGGGCCAGGTGTAGAAGTGGGTAACAGTTAGCTCACTGAGGGACCAGGTGTAGAAGTGGGTAACACTGTAGCCGTTTACGTAATTGAAACTTAGTTCTCTATTGAAAAACAGTGGTTTGCTTGGCGCAAATGCCGTTATTGGGCGTGTTATGTGAAGTCGGGTCATTAATACCAGCTAGATAGTCCTCATTACCTCAAGCCCACCCATGGATACACGGACATGACTTGAAATGCTATGGTTGTGTCACTTTACACATGACTATGTCCCGCATGGCAAAGTAACAAGACATTTCTGGTGAAAATCATGTCTTAGGGGCCAGTTATTCCATTGTTTCACCCCTAATTCCTAATTCGTTACATTTGTTCTTCCCCATGTTACCTGTTCTGCCACAGCCAGTGTTAACTCCCTGGCTCTCTCAGAGTCTGCACCGTTCACTGCAGTCTGAGCAGCCGGATCTGAAGCTGGGGTTGTGGCAGGCTGGGCGTTCTTCTTCCCTTTTGTCAGGACTGGTTCTGGGTCCTTTCCCTCAGCCAGGGACAGCTGTTTCTTCAGTTCCAGTAGTTTGGTGACCTCTGCTCCAATCACAGTTTTCTCTGCCTTCTGGCCCTTCAGGGTCCGGACCTTCTCGCCCTGGTAGAGAACAGAGAGCAGGTTAGACTGACGACATTACCAACTAGCACCTTCTCCCCCTGGTAGAGAGCAGAGAGCAGGTTAGACTGACGACATTACCAACTACTACCTTCTCCCCCTGGTAGAGAGCAGAGAGCAGGTTAGACTGACGACATTATCAACTAGCACCATCTCCCCCTGGTAGAGAACAGAGAGCAGGTAAGACTGACGACATTACCAACTAGTCAGTTAATTAATGAACACCTTCTCCCCCTGGTAGACAACAGGTTAGACTGACGACATTACCAACTAGCACCTTCTCCCCCTGGTAGAGAGCAGAGAGCAGGTTAGACTGACGACATTATCAACTAGCACCATCTCCCCCTGGTAGAGAGCAGAGAGCAGGTTAGACTGACGACATTGCCAACTAGCACCTTCTCCCCCTGGTAGAGAACAGGTTAGACTGACGACATTACCAACTAGCACCTTCTCCCCCTGGTAGAGAGCAGAGAGCAGGTTAGACTGACGACATTGCCAACTAGCACCTTCTCCCCCCGGTAGAGAACAGGTTAGACTGACGACATTATCAACTAGTCAGTTAATTAATGAACACCTTCTCCCCCTGGTAGACAACAGGTTAGACTGACGACATTACCAACTAGCACCTTCTCCCCCTGGTAGAGAACAGGTTAGATTGACGACATTATCAACTAGCACTATCTCCCCCCGGTAGAGAACAGGTTAGACTGACGACATTATGAACTAGCACCTTCTCCCCCTGGTAGAGAACAGAGAGCAGGTTAGACTGACGACATTACCAACTAGCACCTTCTCCCCCTGGTAGAGAACAGAGAGCAGGGTTAGACTGACAACATTATCAACTAGTCAGTTAATTAATGAACACCATCTCCCCCTGGTAGAGAGCAGAGAGCAGGGTTAGACTGACGACATTACCAACTAGTCAGTTAATTAATGAACACCTTCTCGACCTGCCATAGATAACCCAGTGGTTGAACATAGTGAGTCAGTATTATCAACTAATTAATTCATTACTAGCTAGATACTTTCGTCATAACAAGCTAGACTGTCGTCATTACAAACTGGTAAATCAATATCTAAATGCCCCTTCACTTGGTCTGCACAAGGTGTCAAGCTCACTGAGGGGTCAGGTGTAGAAGTTAGCTCACTGAGGGGTCAGGTGTAGAAGTTAGCTCACTGAGGGGTCAGGTGTAGAAGTTAGCTCACTGAGGGGTCAGGTGTAGAAGTTAGCTCACTGAGGGGTCAGGTGTAGAAGTGGGTAACAGTTAGCTCACTGAGGGGCCAGGTGTAGAAGTTAGCTCACTGAGGGGTCAGGTGTAGAAGTTAGCTCACTGAGGGGTCAGGTGTAGAAGTGGGTAACAGTTAGCTCACTGAGGGGTCAGGTGTAGAAGTGGGTAACAGTTAGCTCACTGAGGGGTCAGGTGTAAAAGTGGGTAACAGTTAGCTCACTGAGGGGTCAGGTGTAGAAGTGGGTAACAGTTAGCTCACTGAGGGGCCAGGTGTAGAGGGGTCAAGTGGGTAACAGTTAGCTCACTGAGGGTCCAGGTGTAGAAGTGGGTAACAGTTAGCTCACTGAGGGGCCAGGTGTAGAAGTGGGTAACAGTTAGTTAGCTCACTGACTGAGGGTCCAGGTGTAGAAGTGGGTAACAGTTAGCTCACTGAGGGGCCAGGTGTCACTGAAGTGGTGGGTAACAGTTAGCTCACTGACTGAGGGTCCAGGTGTAGAAGTGGGTAACAGTTAGCTCACTGAGGGGTCAGGTGTAAAAGTGGGTAACAGTTAGCTGGCTGAGGGGTCAGGTGTAGAAGTGGGTAACAGTTAGCTCACTGAGGGGCCAGGTGTAGAAGTTAACTCACTGAGGGGCCAGGTGTAGAAGTTAGCTCACTGAGGGGTCAGGTGTAGAAGTTAGCTCACTGAGGGGTCAGGTGTAGAAGTTAGCTCACTGAGGGGCCAGGTGTAGAAGTTAGCTCACTGAGGGGTCAGGTGTAGAAGTTAGCTCACTGAGGGGTCAGGTGTAGAAGTTAGCTCACTGAGGGGCCAGGTGTAAAAGTGGGTAACAGTTAGCTCACTGAGGGGTCAGGTGTAAAAGTGGGTAACAGTTAGCTCACTGAGGGGTCAGGTGTAAAAGTGGGTAACAGTTAGCTCACTGAGGGGTCAGGTGTAAAAGTGGGTAACAGTTAGCTGGCTGAGGGGTCAGGTGTAGAAGTGGGTAACAGTTAGCTCACTGAGGGGTCAGGTGTAGAAGTGGGTAACAGTTAGCTCACTGAGGGGTCAGGTGTAGAAGTGGGTAACAGTTAGCTCACTAAGGGGTCAGGTGTAGAAGTGGGTAACAGTTAGCTCACTGAGGGGTCAGGTGTAAAAGTGGGTAACAGTTAGCTGGCTGAGGGGTCAGGTGTAGAAGTGGGTAACAGTTAGCTCACTGAGGGGCCAGGTGTAGAAGTGGGTAACAGTTAGCTCACTGAGGGGCCAGGTGTAGAAGTGGGTAACAGTTAGCTCACTGAGGGTCCAGGTGTAGAAGTGGGTAACAGTTAGCTCACTGAGGGGTCAGGTGTAGAAGTGGGTAACAGTTAGCTCACTGAGGGGCCAGGTGTAGAAGTGGGTAACAGTTAGCTCACTGAGGGTCCAGGTGTAGAAGTGGGTAACAGTTAGCTCACTGAGGGGTCAGGTGTAGAAGTGGGTAACAGTTAGCTCACTGAGGGGTCAGGTGTAGAAGTGGGTAACAGTTAGCTCACTGAGGGTCCAGGTGTAGAAGTGGGTAACAGTTAGCTCACTGAGGGGTCAGGTGTAGAAGTGAGTAACGGTTAGCTCACTGAGGGGTCAGGTGTAGAAGTGGGTAACAGTTAGCTCACTGAGGGGTCAGGTGTAGAAGTGGGTAACAGTTAGCTCACTGAGGGTCCAGGTGTAGAAGTGGGTAACAGTTAGCTCACTGAGGGTCCAGGTGTAGAAGTGGGTAACAGTTAGCTCACTGAGGGGTCAGGTGTAGAAGTGGGTAACAGTTAGCTCACTGAGGGGTCAGGTGTAGAAGTGGGTAACAGTTAGCTGGCTGAGGGGTCAGGTGTAGAAGTGGGTAACAGTTAGCTCACTGAGGGGTCAGGTGTAGAAGTGGGTAACAGTTAGCTCACTGAGGGGTCAGGTGTAGAAGTGGGTAACAGTTAGCTCACTGAGGGGCCAGGTGTAGAAGTGGGTAACAGTTAGCTCACTGAGGGACCAGGTGTAGAAGTGGGTAACACTGTAGCCGTTTACGTAATTGAAACTTAGTTCTCTATTGAAAAACAGTGGTTTGCTTGGCGCAAATGCCGTTATTGGGCGTGTTATGTGAAGTCGGGTCATTAATACCAGCTAGATAGTCCTCATTACCTCAAGCCCACCCATGGATACACGGACATGACTTGAAATGCTATGGTTGTGTCACTTTACACATGACTATGTCCCGCATGGCAAAGTAACAAGACATTTCTGGTGAAAATCATGTCTTAGGGGCCAGTTATTCCATTGTTTCACCCCTAATTCCTAATTCGTTACATTTGTTCTTCCCCATGTTACCTGTTCTGCCACAGCCAGTGTTAACTCCCTGGCTCTCTCAGAGTCTGCACCGTTCACTGCAGTCTGAGCAGCCGGATCTGAAGCTGGGGTTGTGGCAGGCTGGGCGTTCTTCTTCCCTTTTGTCAGCACTGGTTCTGGGTCCTTTCCCTCAGCCAGGGACAGCTGTTTCTTCAGTTCCAGTAGTTTGGTGACCTCTGCTCCAATCACAGTTTTCTCTGCCTTCTGGCCCTTCAGGGTCCGGACCTTCTCGCCCTGGTAGAGAACAGAGAGCAGGTTAGACTGACGACATTACCAACTAGCACCTTCTCCCCCTGGTAGAGAGCAGAGAGCAGGTTAGACTGACGACATTACCAACTAGCACCTTCTCCCCCTGGTAGAGAACAGAGAGCAGGTTAGACTGACGACATTACCAACTAGCACCTTCTCCCCCTGGTAGAGAGCAGAGAGCAGGTTAGACTGACGACATTACCAACTAGCACCTTCTCCCCCTGTCAGAGAACAGGTTAGACTGACGACATTACCAACTAGCACCTTCTCCCACTGGCAGAGAACAGGTTAGACTGACAACATTACCAACTAGTCAGTTAATTAATGAACACCGTCTCTCCCTGGAGCAGAAATAATGTAGAATAGAAGAGTCAGTCATCAGGACAAATATCACGTTTCGATGTTTGATCGAGAGGTAACGTGAGCATCAGGAATCATCCACATTACACAATATCCCACATTGGTAACAATGTCCCAATATCAGGACGTCAAACCAACGAGACATTTCTGGTGAAAATCATGTCTTAGGGGACGATTATTTAATTGCTTAAACTTCCATTGTTTCACCCCTAATTCCTAATTCGTTACATTTGTTCCCCCCCCCCATCTTACCTGTTCTGCCACAGCCAGTGTTAACTCCCTGGCTCTCTCAGCGTCTGCACCGTTCACTGCAGTCTGAGCAGCCAGACCTGAAGCTGGGGTTGTAGCAGGCTGGGCGTTGACATCAGGCTGGGCTGTCGTCTTTGGCTAGAATAGACGGGTTTCATGTGTTAAGCAATTCTTCTCCAACAATCACTAGTACATTTCACTCTCAGAAAATAAACATTTGTTGTTAAGAAAGCTATCATACAATGTTAATGTGTTAATGGGAACAACAAAACTAAGACATTTTCATTCCCTCAAAAATAAATTAAATAAAAGCACACATTTTCTTATTTTATCCGGAGCGATAAAATCTAATTGTTTAGTATGAGTTAGTGTGAATTAATGAAGACATATGGGCCACACATGAATGGAACACCAATATGGAACGTTAAGTGTCTACAGTAATATGGAGCGTTAACAGTGTCTACAGTAATATGGAGCGTTAACAGTAATATGGAGTGTTAACAGTGTCTACAGTAATATGGAGCGTTAAGTGTCTACAGTAATATGGAGTGCTAACAGTGTCTACAGTAATATGGAGTGTTAAGTGTCTACAGTAATATGGAGTGCTAACAGTGTCTACAGTAATATGGAGTGTTAAGTGTCTACAGTAATATGGAGTGTTAACAGTGTCTACAGTAATATGGAGCGTTAACAGTAATATGGAGTGTTAACAGTGTCTACAGTAATATGGAGTGTTAAGTGTCTACAGTAATATGGAGCGTTAACAGTGTCTACAGTAATGTTAAGTGTCTACAGTAATATGGAGTGTTAACAGTGTCTACAGTAATATGGAGCGTTAACAGTGTCTACAGTAATATGGAGCGTTAACAGTGTCTACAGTAATGTTAAGTGTCTACAGTAGTGTTAAGTGTCTACAGTAATGTTAAGTGTCTACAGTAGTGTTAAGTGTCTACAGTAGTGTTAAGTGTCTACAGTAATGTTAAGTGTCTACAGTAATGTTAAGTGTCTACAGTAATATGGAGCGTTAAGTGTCTACAGTAATATGGAGCGTTAACAGTGTCTACAGTAATATGGAGTGTTAACAGTGTCTACAGTAATATGGAGCGTTAACAGTGTCATGACGTTGGCTGGGGGTAGGTTTATGACAGTCATAAATACCCACTCCCCCCTTTTCCTCTCTCTACCCTACTGATGTGACTATTGAAAATCCTTTGGTTAACATAGAGATTCTGGGAACATCCGAAGGTGGGGGGAAATTAACTATATTCTGGTAATCCGACCAGTTGAACATATGCGTTGGAACTTAATGAATATGATGTCAGTTCGGTTGTCATCTGAGACATTCTCATCAATGATAGGATGACATAAACTCTACAGTGGAAAGTCTACACATCAGAGTTATCAGATTCACATGGAATTGTTGTGCAATTTAAATGTTTGAATATGAAATAATTGGTGAAAAGATTAAAATGTAATTTTAGCTTCCAAATGAGAGATTTGGGTTTTCAATAAATTAGGGCTCTGCTCAATCAGTGGCCCACCAACGTGAAGAGACATTGGTTATAACCAACGCCCTCCTCTCCCTTCCTATATAAAGCCTTGACGACAATATAACCTCCTGTTCCGAGGACGACGGTCCATATGTTGAAAAGGACTAACATGTCAACTACAGAACGAAGCCAACCTCAGCGTGAGCTTTGGTTGCGAATGGTATGAACTTTGAACTCTTATTCGCTACAGAAGTGATACCTCCTAGCCGTTGAGTTAGCAGCAGCAGCTGCAAATGTGGGCTAGGAAAGGACGGACAGAGTATCCCATCTACCACACAATGACGACACTACAACGTATCCCGTTCACCACCAGAGACACTCTTCAAAAAACAAAGGACTCGGTTTGGCAACACGGCCTTCCATCTACCACCAACCTACTGAAGCGCAGCTCAGAGTAAATATTTATTGCATTTTCCTTTTCCAAATGAGTGGTAATTTAGAATGCATAAGATACTGTATTTACGATAGCACAGATTCTCCCTTTGTTCTTCAGTCTTCCCGCTCTTTCACTCAAACCCAACCCACTTTTCTTTGTGTAACCAGCTGTCATATCTGTTCCGTCCGCTAGGGACGTTTTCCTTTATTACATAATTTGTAATCAATGTATGATTCATTCTGTGTATATGTAATTCTGTGTGATTAGATATGTATTTAGTAAATAAATAATTAAACACAATTATGTATTGCTGATTCAACTTGTTAACCAAGAATTTACAATTTTCAGATGAGACTGAAATAAGGTGACGATTAATATTGACTGCTATTGATGTAAAATATTACTAGGTCTTTAAGAGTTTATTCGGAAGATAACAGCTCTATAAATATTATTTTGTGGTGCCCGACTCTCTAGTTAATTACATTTACATGATTAGCTCAATCAGATAATATTAATTACAGAGAAAGGATTTTATAGAATAGCATGTCATATCACTTAATCCGGCATAGCCAAAGACACGACAACAGTAATATGGAGTGTTAACAGTGTCTACAGTAGTGTTAAGTGTCTACAGTAGTGTTGTTAAGTGAGTAATATGGAGCGTTAACAGTGTCTACAGTAATATGGAGTGTTAACAGTGTCTACAGTAGTGTTAAGTGTCTACAGTAATATGGAGCATTAACAGTGTCTACAGTAATATAGAGCGTTAACAGTGTCTACAGTAATGTTAAGTGTCTACAGTAGTGTTAAGTGTCTACAGTAGTGTTAAGTGTCTACAGTAGTGTTAAGTGTCTACAGTAGTGTTAAGTGTCTACAGTAGTGTTAAGTGTCTACAGTAGTGTTAAGTGTCTACAGTAATATGGAGCATTAACAGTGTCTACAGTAGTGTTAAGTGTCTACAGTAGTGTTAAGTGTCTACAGTAGTGTTAAGTGTCTACAGTAATGTTAAGTGTCTACAGTAATGTTAAGTGTCTACAGTAATATGGAGCATTAACAGTGTCTACAGTAGTGTTAAGTGTCTACAGTAGTGTTAAGTGTCTACAGTAATGTTAAGTGTCTACAGTAATATGGAGCATTAACAGTGTCTACAGTAGTGTTAAGTGTCTACAGTAATATGGAGCATTAACAGTGTCTACAGTAGTGTTAAGTGTCTACAGTAGTGTTAAGTGTCTACAGTAATGTTAACTGCCTACAGTAGTGTTAAGTGTCTACAGTAATATAGAGTGTCTACAGTGACGTTAAGTGTCTACAGTAATTGTATCACTCCATACAGAACACACAGCAAGGTGAGATACCTTCGGTTTGGCTTCTTCCTCCTCCTCTGGCTGGAAGGAGGGATTGAGGACAAGATTTAGATAAAGGCCCACTCCTGAATTTAAAAAACCCCAAAACGTCTGCCCTGCCACTGTGGTTTTGAGGAGGGATCGAGGAGGAGAGGATATCGATTCCCCTGCACCTATTCAAGGTACGCCAACGCACCTCTTCTTGAACAGTCTTGAGCCTTATAATAGAATTCTTATTATAATACACTAAGCTAAGAGAGCAGCACTGTCTGAGGACAATACCACTGTACTATATTACCGTTGTCCGTTTGGCATTTCATCTACCTACCTGTTGAAATATCAAAGTAACCATCCTGGAATTTTATAAAAACACTATTTTTGGTTTAAGTAAATGTTCCTTTCACTACCGGTATCTAATTGACACTATTTTAGTCTGTCATCTCTTAACCTTCACCACTGCACTGACCTGCTGTCCTCCAAACCTCTTCTTCAGAGACTCGATCTGTTCAGACTCTAGTTTCTGGAACAACGGGCTGACCTGCGTGAGACGGAGTGACAGGGACAGAGAGAGAGACAGGGACAGAGAGAGACAGGGACAGAGAGAGAGAGACAGGGACAGAGAGAGAGACAGGGACAGAGAGAGAGTGAGAGAGAGAGAGAGAGAGAGAGAGAGAGAGAGAGAGAGAGAGAGAGAGAGAGAGAGACAGAGAGAGAGAGAGTGAGGGACAGAGAGAGAGTGAGGGACAGAGAGAGAGTGAGGGACAGAGAGACAGGGACAGAGAGAGAGACAGGGAGAGACAGCGACAGAGATAGGGACAGAGAGAAAGACAGGGAGTGACAGAGAGAGAGATGGAGTGAGGGACAGAGATAGGGATAGAGAGAGACACAGGGAGAGAGATAGGGACAGAGAGAGCGTGAGGGACAGAGCGAGAAAGAGAGAGAGACAGAGAGAGACAGGGACAGAGTGAGACAGTGACAGAGAGAGACAGTGACAGAGAGAGACAGTGACAGAGAGAGACAGTGACAGAGAGAGACAGGAACAGAGCGAGACAGGAACAGAGCGAGACAGGAACAGAGCGAGACAGGGACAGAGCGAGACAGGGACAGAGAGAGACAGGGACAGAGAGAGACAGGAACAGAGAGAGACAGGGACAGAGAGAGACAGGGACAGAGAGAGACAGGGACAGAGAGAGACAGTGACAGAGAGAGACAGGGACAGAGAGAGACAGTGACAGAGAGAGACAGGGACAGAGCGAGACAGGGACAGAGAGAGACAGGGACAGAGCGAGACAGGGACAGAGCGAGACAGGAACAGAGAGAGACAGGGACAGAGAGAGACAGGGACAGAGAGAGACAGGGACAGAGAGAGACAGTGACAGAGAGAGACAGGGACAGAGCGAGACAGGGACAGAGCGAGACAGGGACAGAGCGAGACAGGGACAGAGAGAGACCGGGACAGAGCGAGACAGGGACAGAGCGAGACAGGGACAGAGCGAGACAGGACAGAGCGAGACAGGGACAGAGCGAGACAGGGACAGAGCGAGAGAGAGACAGAGAGAGACAGACAGGGAGAGACAGGGACAGAGCGAGACAGGGACAGAGCGAGACAGGGACAGAGCGAGACAGGGACAGAGAGAGACAGGGACAGAGCGAGAGAGAGAGACAGGGACAGAGCGAGACAGGAGACAGAGCGAGAGAGAGAGACAGGGACAGAGCGAGACAGGAACACGAAGGAGTTGGAATTTAGACAACTTTATAGTACAAAATCAGACATAGTATAATATAAAAATATAAAAACATGTTTAAAATGCCATAAATGTCTCCAAGACAAGAAGATTATACTGCTAAGAGCTACTGAGTCTCTAACCAACATCAACATCGTAGAAATATAATGGAACACGTGACAAAGTGATTTCCCTCTGTTCATATCTAACAGATCTTTCCTCACCGTGCCAATGTGATGCCCGGCGGGCAGAGAGCAGACGAAGTTCCCCGTGCCCTGCAGCAGGGTCCCGGTAACGGAGGGCGGAGCGTTCAGCTGCTGGCGGATGGTGTGACTGACCGTTGGCATGTAGGGCTGGAGCATGACGGACAGCAGGCACGCCACATTCACAGACACACCTGTCACTGTACCCGATCGCTGCCTGGAAGAGGGGGGGAGGAAGGGCATTACTGAGAGAGAGAGGGACAGCAGGCTCGCCACATTCAGACACACCTGTCACTGTACCCGATCGCTGCCTGGAAGAGAGGGGGGCATTACTGAGAGAGAGAGGGGGGGGGGGGGCATTACTGAGAGAGAGAGGGACAGAGAGTGAAAGCGAAAGAGAGAAATTTCAACATACCAATTAGGATCTGGCTAAAAAAATACTTGAATCAATTATAGAACCTATTGCCCTGTATGGTTGTGAGGTCTGGGGTCCGCTCACCAACCAAGAATTTACAAAATGAGACGAAAACCAAATTGAGACTCTGCATGCAAAATTATGGAAAAATATCCTCCGTGTACAACGTAGAACACCAAATAATGCATGCAGAGCAGAATTAGGCCGATACCCACTAATTATCAAAATCCAGAAAAGAGCCGTTAAATTCTACAACCACCTAAAAGGAAGCGATTCCCAAACCTTCCATAACAAAGCCATCACCTACAGAGAGATGAACCTGGAGAAGAGTCCCCTAAGCAAGCTGGTCCTGGGGCTCTGTTCACAAACACAAACACACCCTACAGAGCCCCAGGACAGCAGCACAATTAGACCCAACCAAATCATGAGAAAACAAAAAGATAATTACTTGGCACATGGGAAAGAATTTACAAAAAAGAGCAAACTAGAATGCTATTTGGCCCTACACAGAGAGTACACAGTGGCAGAATACCTGACCACTGTGACTGACCAAACATTAAGGAAAGCTTTGACTATGTACAGACTCAGTGAGCATAGCCTTTCTATTGAGAAAGGCCGCCGTAGGCAGACATGGCTCTCAAGAGAAGACAGGCTATGTGCTCACTGCCCACAAAATGAGATGGAAACTGAGCTGCACTTCCTAACCTCCTGACAAATGTTTAACCATATTAGAGAGACATATTTCCCTCAGATTACACAGACCCCAAAATAATTTGGAAACAAATCCAATTTTGATAAACTCCCATATCTATTGGGTGAAATTCCACAGCGTGCCATCACAACATCAAGATGTGTGACCTGTTGTGTGACCTGTGTGTGTGTGTGTGTGTGTGTGTGTGTGTGTGTGTGTGTGTGTGTGTGTGTGTGTGTGTGTGTGTGTGTGTGTGTGTGTGTGTGTGTGTGTGTGTGTGTGAGTGAGTGAGTGAGTGAGTGAGTGAGTGAGTGAGTGAGAGAGTGAGTGTGAGTGAGTGAGTGAGAGAGTGAGTGAGAGAGAGAGAGAAATAGACAAACCTGTCTGTTTCGTCTCCTTTAATTTTCTTCCAGGGTTCGTTGACCTGGATGTACTGGTTACCGTGGCGAGAGATGTTGAGGATACACTTCAGGGCATCCCGGATCCTGATAGGGTGAACAGAACAGAACAGATCCTGATAGGGTGAACAGAACAGAACAGATCCTGATATGGTGAACAGAACAGAGAAGATCTTGATAGGGTGAACAGAACAGATCCTGATAGGGTGAACAGAACAGATCCTGATAGGGTGAACAGAACAGAACAGATCCTGATAGGGTGAACAGAACAGAACTGATCCTGATAGGGTGAACAGAACAGAACAGATCCTGATAGGGTGAACAGAACAGAACAGATCCTGATAGGGTGAACAGAACAGATCCTGATAGGGTGAACAGAACAGAACAGATCCTGATAGGGTGAACAGAACAGAACAGATCCTGATAGGGTGAACAGAACAGAACAGATCCTGATAGGGTGAACAGAACAGATCCTAGGGTGAACAGAACAGATCCTGATAGGGTGAATAGAACAGAACAGATCCTGATAGGGTGAACAGAACAGAGAAGATCCTGATAGGGTGAACAGAACAGAACAGATCCTGATAGGGTGAACAGAACAGATCCTGATAGGGTGAACAGAACAGAATTAGCAACCCGGTCAAATAAGACCTTATTTCAAAGTGTGTTGTACATTATGGTGGTGCTGCTTCAACATGAACTCTCCAGACCACAACACAACATATAAACTCTCCAGACCACAACACAACATATAAACTCTCCAGACCACAACACAACATATCAACTCTCCAAACCACAACATATAAACTTCAACATGAACTCTCCAGACCACAACACAACATATAAACTTCAACATGAACTCTCCAGACCACAACACAACATATAAACTTCAACATGAACTCTCCAGACCACAACACAACATATAAACTTCAACATGAACTCTCCAGACCACAACACAACATATAAACTTCAACATGAACTCTCCAGACCACAACACAACATATACACTTCAACATGAACTCTCCAGACCACAACACAACATATAAACTTCAACATGAACTCTCCAGACCACAACACAACATATACACTTCAACATGAACTCTCCAGACCACAACACAACATATAAACTTCAACATGAACTCTCCAGACCACAACACAACATATACACTCTCCAGACCACAACACAACATATAATCTCCAGACCACAACACAACATATACACTTCAACATCAACTCTCCAGACCACAACACAACATATAAACTCTCCAGACCACAACACAACATATAAACTCTCCAGACCACAACACAACATATAAACTCTCCAGACCACAACACAACATATAAACTTCAACATGAACTCTCCAGACCACAACACAACATATAAACTCTCCAGACCACAACACAACATATAAACTTCAACATGAACTCTCCAGACCACAACACAACATATACACTCTCCAGACCACAACACAACATATAAACTCTCCAGACCACAACACAACATATACACTTCAACATGAACTCTCCAGACCACAACACAACATATACACTTCAACATGAACTCTCCAGACCACAACACAACATATAAACTCTCCAGACCACAACACAACATATAAACTTCAACATGAACTCTCCAGACCACAACACAACATATAAACTTCAACATGAACTCTCCAGACCACAACACAACATATAAACTCTCCAGACCACAACACAACATATAAACTTCAACATGAACTCTCCAGACCACAACACAACATATACACTTCAACATGAACTCTCCAGACCACAACACAACATATAAACTTCAACATGAACTCTCCAGACCACAACACAACATATAAACTTCAACATGAACTCTCCAGACCACAACACAACATATAAACTCTCCAGACCACAACACAACATATACACTTCAACATCAACTCTCCAGACCACAACACAACATATAAACTCTCCAGACCACAACACAACATATAAACTTCAGCATTAACTCTCCAGACCACAACACAACATATAAACTTCAACATCAACTCTCCAGACCACAACACAACATATAAACTTCAACATGAACTCTCCAGACCACAACACAACATATAAACTCTCCAGACCACAACACAACATATAAACTTCAACATGAACTCTCCAGACCACAACACAACATATACACTTCAACATGAACTCTCCAGACCACAACACAACATATAAACTCTCCAGACCACAACACAACATATACACTTCAACATGAACTCTCCAGACTACAACACAACATATAAACTTCAACATGAACTCTCCAGACCACAACACAACATATACACTTCAACATGAACTCTCCAGACTACAACACAACATATAAACTTCAACATGAACTCTCCAGACCACAACACAACATATACACTTCAACATGAACTCTCCAGACCACAACACAACATATACACTTCAACATGAACTCTCCAGACCACAACACAACATATACACTTCAACATGAACTCTCCAGACCACAACACAACATATAAACTCTCCAGACCACAACACAACATATACACTTCAACATGAACTCTCCAGACCACAACACAACATATACACTTCAACATGAACTCTCCAGACCACAACACAACATATAAACTTCAACATGAACTCTCCAGACCACAACACAACATATAAACTCTCCAGACCACAACACAACATATAAACTCTCCAGACCACAACACAACATATAAACTCTCCAGACCACAACACAACATATAAACTCTCCAGACCACAACACAACATATAAACTTCAACATGAACTCTCCAGACCACAACACAACATATAAACTCTCCAGACCACAACACAACATATAAACTCTCCAGACCACAACACAACATATACACTCTCCAGACCACAACACAACATATAAACTCTCCAGACCACAACACAACATATAAACTCTCCAGACCACAACACAACATATAAACTTCAACATGAACTCTCCAGACCACAACACAACATATACACTTCAACATGAACTCTCCAGACCACAACACAACATATAAACTCTCCAGACCACAACACAACATATAAACTTCAACATGAACTCTCCAGACCACAACACAACATATAAACTTCAACATGAACTCTCCAGACCACAACACAACATATACACTTCAACATGAACTCTCCAGACCACAACACAACATATAAAAACTCTCCAGACCACAACACAACATATACACTTCAACATGAACTCTCCAGACCACAACACAACATATAAACTTCAACATGAACTCTCCAGACCACAACACAACATATACACTCTCCAGACCACAACACAACATATAAACTTCAACATGAACTCTCCAGACCACAACACAACATATAAACTCTCCAGACCACAACACAACATATACACTTCAACATGAACTCTCCAGACCACAACACAACATATAAACTCTCCAGACCACAACACAACATATAAACTTCAACATGAACTCTCCAGACCACAACACAACATATAAACTTCAACATGAACTCTCCAGACCACAACACAACATATACACTTCAACATGAACTCTCCAGACCACAACACAACATATAAAAACTCTCCAGACCACAACACAACATATAAACTTCAGCATGAACTCTCCAGACCACAACACAACATATAAACTTCAACATCAACTCTCCAGACCACAACACAACATATAAACTTCAACATGAACTCTCCAGACCACAACACAACATATAAACTCTCCAGACCACAACACAACATATAAACTTCAACATGAACTCTCCAGACCACAACACAACATATACACTTCAACATGAACTCTCCAGACCACAACACAACATATAAACTTCAACATGAACTCTCCAGACCACAACACAACATATACACTTCAACATGAACTCTCCAGACCACAACACAACATATAAACTTCAACATGAACTCTCCAGACCACAACACAACATATACACTTCAACATGAACTCTCCAGACCACAACACAACATATAAACTCTCCAGACCACAACACAACATATACACTTCAACATGAACTCTCCAGACCACAACACAACATATAAACTCTCCAGACCACAACACAACATATACACTTCAACATGAACTCTCCAGACCACAACACAACATATACACTTCAACATGAACTCTCCAGACCACAACACAACATATACACTTCAACATGAACTCTCCAGACCACAACACAACATATAACACTTCAGCATGAACTCTCCAGACCACAACACAACATATAAACTTCAACATGAACTCTCCAGACCACAACACAACATATACACTTCAACATCAACTCTCCAGACCACAACACAACATATACACTTCAACATGAACTCTCCAGACCACAACACAACATATACACTTCAACATGAACTCTCCAGACCACAACACAACATATAAACTTCAACATGAACTCTCCAGACCACAACACAACATATAAACTTCAACATATAAACTCTCCAGACCACAACACAACATATCAACTCTCCAGACCACAACACAACATATAAACTTCAACATGAACTCTCCAGACCACAACACAACATATACACTTCAACATGAACTCTCCAGACCACAACACAACATATAAACTTCAACATGAACTCTCCAGACCACAACACAACATATAAACTTCAACATGAACTCTCCAGACCACAACACAACATATAAACTTCAACATGAACTCTCCAGACCACAACACAACATATAAACTTCAACATGAACTCTCCAGACCACAACACAACATATAAACTTCAACATCAACTCTCCAGACCACAACACAACATATAAACTTCAACTTTCAACTCTCCATTCTTTTCAGACACTCCTAAAACTGTGTCAGTGCAAGTGTGTGTGTGTGTGTGTGTGTGTGTGTGTGTGTGACGAGCAGCATTTTGACAACTGGTTCTTACTTGACTCTGTCCATGAGGTTAATGTACTGCTTCAGCTCCCATCCCACCTGAGCCAACAGTCTCTTGTCCTCCTGCTGAAGAGCCATGGCAGGGACACAGCTCTCAAAGAACTTACTGACAAACATACCAGCCCTGAGAGAGGGAGGGGAGAGGGAGGGGGGAGAGGGAGGGAGGGAGGGAGGGAGGGAGGGAGGGAGGGAGGGAGGGAGGGAGGGAGGGAGGGAGGGAGGGAGGGAGGGAGGGAGGGAGGAGGAGGAGGGAGGGGAGGGAGAGGAAGAGAGGGAGGGAGGGAGGGAGAGGGAGGGAGGGAGGGAGGGAGGAGGAGGGAGAGGGAGGGAGGGAGAGGGAGGGAGGGAGGGAGGGAGGGAGGGAGGGAGGGAGGGAGGGAGGGAGGGAGGGAGGGAGGGAGGGAGGGAGGGGAGGGGAGGGGAGGGAGGGAGGGGAGGGGAGGGGAGGGGAGGGAGGGAGAGAGGGAGGGAGGGAGAGGGGAGGGGAGGAAGAGAGGGAGAGGGGAGGAAGAGAGGGAGGGAGGGAGGGAGAGGGGAGGGGAGGAAGAGAGGGAGAGGGGAGGGAGGGTGGGGGGAGGGGGAGGGGAGGGAGGGAGGGTGGGGGGAGAGAGAGTTCATCACAAGCAATTCCTTACATTTCCCAATGTGTTGACTTCAGCACTTAGATGGGCTTAAATGATTAATTCCAATACCTTATCATTTATTTAACGATTTAAAATAAAACACAACTACCTGAATAATAAATGACACATTTCCAGGGTTAGAGATTCAACTGTTGGTACTCTGCTCTTTCCTGACCCAGCCTCTACCTCTCCTGACCCAGCCTCTACCTCTCCTGCTACAGACCCAGCCTCTACCTCTCCTGCTACAGACCCAGCCTCTACCTCTCCTGCTACAGACCCAGCCTCTACCTCTCCTGCTACAGACCCAGCCTCTACCTCTCCTGCTACAGACCCAGCCTCTACCTCTCCTGCTACAGACCCAGCCTCTACCTCTCCTGCTACAGACCCAGCCTCTACCTCTCCTGCTACAGACCCAGCCTCTACCTCTACTGCTACAGACCCAGCCTCTACCTCTCCTGCTACAGACCCAGCCTTTACCTCTCCTGCTACAGACCCAGCCTCTACCTCTCCTGCTACAGACCCAGCCTTTACCTCTCCTGCTACAGACCCAGCCTCTACCTCTCCTGCTACAGACCCAGCCTCTACCTCTCCTGCTACAGACCCAGCCTCTACCTCTCCTGCTACAGACCCAGCCTCTACCTCTCCTACAGACCCAGCCTCTACCTCTCCTGCTACAGAACCAGCCTCTACCTCTCCTGCTACAGAACCAGCCTCTACCTCTCCTGCTACAGAACCTGTTGAGAACCAGCCTCTACCTCTCCTGCTACAGACCCAGTCTCTACCTCTCCTGCTACAGACCCAGCCTGTACCTCTCCTGCTACAGACCCAGCCTCTACCTCTCCTGCTACAGACCCAGCCTCTACCTCTCCTGCTACAGAACCCCAGCCTCTACCTCTCCTGCTACAGACCCAGTCTCTACCTCTCCTGCTACAGACCCAGCCTCTACCTCTCCTGCTACAGACCCAGCCTCTACCTCTCCTGCTACAGACCCAGCCTCTACCTCTCCTGCTACAGAACCTGTTGAGTCACAGCCTCTACCTCTCCTGCTACAGACCCAGCCTCTACCTCTCCTGCTACAGACCCAGCCTCTACCTCTCCTGCTACAGACCCAGCCTCTACCTCTCCTGCTACAGACCCAGCCTCTACCTCTCCTGCTACAGTACCTGTTGATGAAGTTGCCCAGGTTATTGAGCAGCTCAGAGTTGTTCTTGGTGGCCATGTCGACCCAGGAGAAGGCCGAGTCCTGTCCCTCGGGACGGAGGTACAGCAGGTAGAATCGCCACACGTCAGAGGGGATGCCCGTATCCTTGGCCATGTCACCAAACACACCAACACCTCGACTCTTAGAGAACTTGGTGTCCTCGTAGTTCAGGTACTCTGAGAGGAAACACCGACACGGTGGCTCATTTCATCTTATCCACAACGACTGGGGATTCAACTGGGTAACAACGGCTTAACATGAACAGTCAACAACCACAGTGGTAAAACTAAAAATGAAATATCTGAAATATTAAATTGTATTGTCTGTAACATTAATAGATTTCAGGTTTCACCAACACTAAAGCCCTTTGTGTGTGTGTGTGTGTGTGTGTGTGTGTGTGTGTGTGTGTGTGTGTGTTACCTGTAGCCACCAGGTGGTTGACCAGTGTATAGTTGTCCTGTGCTCCCAGTAGAGAGCAGGGGAACACCACACTGTGGAACGGAACATTGTCCTTGGCCATGAAGTTATACAGCTCCACCTGGTGGTAGAATACAGGAATTACATGAAGTTATACAGCTCCACCTGGTGGTAGAATACAGGAATTACATGATGTTATACAGCTCCACCTGGTGGTAGAATACAGAAATTACACAAAGTTATACAGCGCCACCTGGTGGTAGAATACATGAAATACACGATGTTATACAGATCCACCTGGTGGTAGAATACATGAATGACATGATGTTATACAGCTCCACCTGGTGGTAGAATACAGAAATTACATGAAGTTATACAGCTCCACCTGGTGGTAGAATATGTATGAAGGATTGTTTTCAGAATTAACACACCTGACTGAGCTAACCGTGGTTGATTAGTTGAATTTGATATGATTAAGTGTTGATCCACTGGGGAGACTAGAAGGCTGTAGAACTGAAGTCTGTAGCTGGGTGGAGTTGGGTTTAAAGAGACCAGAAGGCTGTAAACATCACAGAGTATGACCTGATTGGTAGACACACTGTACCTGCTGTGGGTTCTTCCACCACTTCTCCCATTGGTCAGTGTAGTTGGCTGTGATGGACAGGTAACCAATAGGAGCGTCAAACCACACGTAGAACACCTGGAGACGAAAGAAGAGGAAGATGATTACTTCCTGAATGGGGGGGAGAGAGAAAACAGAGTGTGTGTGTTCAAGAGAATGAGAGAGAGAGATAAAGAGAAAGAGAGAGACAACGAGAAAGAGAGACAACGAGAAAGAGAGAGAGCTAGAGAAAGAGAGCTAGAGAAAGAGAGAGCGCTAGAGAAAGAGAACGAGAGCTAGAGAAAGAGAGCTAGAGAAAGAGAGAGCGCTAGAGAAAGAGAACGAGAGCTAGAGAAAGAGAGAGAGCTAGAGAAAGAGAGAGAGCTAGAGAAAGAGAGAGAGCTAGAGAAAGAGAGAGAGCTAGAGAGAGAGAAAACTACTGAAGGTTGAGTTTGTCTGGTACCTTGTCAGAGAAGTCGGGGTGAGGTACAGGGGTTCCCCACTTCAGGTCTCTGGTGATGCAGCGGGGTTTGAGTCCGTCCCTCACCCAGGATCTGGTGATCTGTTTGGCATTGGCCGTCCAGTCCCCTGACCCAGTAGACCTCTCCAACCACTGCTCCAACTCAGCCTCCAACTGACCACAGAGACAGAGTGGTATACGAGAAAGAGAGAGACAGAGACAGAGAGAGAGAGAGAGAGAGAGAGAGAGAGAAAGAAAGAGAGTGAAAGAGAGAGAGAAAGAAAGAGAGTGAAAGAGAGAGAGAGAGAGAAAGAGTGAGAGAAACAGAGAGAGAAACAGAGAGAGAAACAGAGAGAGAGAGAGAAACAGAGAGAGAAAAAGAGACAGGGTGGTATACGAGAGAGAGAAACAGAGAGAGAGAGAGAGAAACAGAGAGAGAGAGAGACAGAGAAAAAGAGACAGGGTGGTATACGAGAGAGAGAGAGAGAGAGAGAGAGAGAGAGAGAGAGAGAGAGAGAGAGAGAGAAAAGGTACGGGAGGAAGAGATAAACAAGCACCTTAGTTTAAACACCTATAACATCTTAGCTTATTATGTGGACTTAGAGACAAACTAACATGGTGCGAAATTTGAAAGACCTGACTGTGTGTACCTTGGGCAGGTCCAGGAACAGGTGTTTGGATGATTGGACTACAGGAGTCTGACTACACACCTTACAAGTAGGCTCCTGTAGAGAGAGAGGACACATCACTAAGGCCTTGTAGTGGAGGAGAGAGAGAACACATCACTAAGGCCTTGTAGTGGAGGAGAGAGAGAACACATCACTAAGGCCTTGTAGTGGAGAGAGAGAACACATCACTAAGGCCTTGTAGTGGAGGAGAGAGAACACATCACTAAGGCCTTGTAGTGGAGGAGAGAGAGAACACATCACTAAGGCCTTGTAGTGGAGGAGAGAGAGAACACATCGCTAAGGCCTTGTAGTGGAGAGAGAGAACACATCACTAAGGCCTTGTAGTGGAGGAGAGAGAGAACACATAACTAAGGCCTTGTAGTGGAGGAGAGAGAGAACACATCACTAAGGCCTTGTAGTGGAGGAGAGAGAGAACACATCACTAAGGCCTTGTAGTGGAGGAGAGAGAGAACACATCACTAAGGCCTTGTAGTGGAGGAGAGAGAGAACACATCACTAAGGCCTTGTAGTGGAGGAGAGAGAGAACACATCAATCACTAAGGCCTTGTAGTGGAGGAGAGAGAGAACACATCACTAAGGCCTTGTAGTGGAGGAGGGTGACCCTTGCGTCAGCGACTTGCTGGCGCTTCCTAGGGGGGGGCACCCCAGGGTTACTGTTACCCACGGCACCCCAGGGTTACTGTTACCCACGGCACCCCAGGGTTACTGTTACCCACGGCACCCCAGGGTTACTGACGTCCTCGGAAATGTGATGAAACTTAAATGAACTAATTGAATGTAACCAGGGCTTTCTCCTATAGAGCTCCATTTTAATGGAATGGTCTGCCTACCCATGTAAGAGACGCAGACTCGGTCTCAACCTTTAAGTCTTTACTGAAGACTCATCTCTTCAGTGGGTCATATGATTGAGTGTAGTCTGGCCCAGGAGTGTGAAGGTGAACAGAAAGGCACAGGAGCAACGAATCGCCCTTGCTATCTCTGCCCTGCCGGTTCCCCACTCTCCACAGGGATTCTCTGCCTCTAACCCTATTACAGGGGCTGGGTCACTGGCTTACTAGTGCTCTTCCATGCCATCCCTAAGAGGGGTGCGTCACTTGAGTGGGTTGAGTCACTGACGTGACCTTCCTGTTCGGGTTGGTACCCCCCCTTGGGTTGTGCCGTGGCGGAGGTCTTTGTGGGCTATACTCGGCCTTGTCTCAGGATGGTAAGTTGGTGGTTGAAGATATCCCTCTAGTGGTGTGGGGGCTGTGCTTTGGCAAGGTGGGTGGGGTTATATCCTGCCTGGTTGGCCCTGTCCGGGGGTATCGTCGGATGGGGCCACAGTGTCTCCCGACCCCTCCTGTCTCAGCCTCCAGTATTTATGCTGCAGTAGTTTATGTGTCGGGGGGCTAGGGTCAGTCTGTTATATGTGGAGTATTTCTCCTGTCGTAAGTATGCTCTCTCTAATTCTCTCATTCTCCCTCCCCTCCCGGAGGACCATGCCTCAGGACTACCTGGCATGATGACTCCTTGCTGTCCCCAGTCCACCTGGTCGTGCTGCTGCTCCAGTTTCAACTGTTCTGCCTGCGGCTATGGAACCCTGACCTGTTCACCGGACGTGCTACCTGTCCCAGACCAGCTGTTTTCGACTCTCTCTCTTTACCTCACCTGCTGTCTCCAACTCTGAATGATCGGCTATGAAAAGCCAACTGACATTTACTCCTGAGGTGCTGTCCTGTTGCACCCTCTACAGCCACTGTGATTATTATTATTTGACCATGCTGGTCATTTATGAACATTTGAACATCTTGGCCATGTTCTGTTATAATCTCCACCCGGCACAGCCAGAAGAGGACTGGCCACCCCTCATAGCCTGGTTCCTCTCTAGGTTTCTTCCTAGGTTCCTTCCTTTCTAGGGATTTTTTCCTAGCCACCGTGCTTCTACACCTGCATTGCTTGCTGTTTGGGGTTTTAGGCTGGGTTTCTGTACAGCACTTTGAGATATCAGCTGACGTAAGAAGGGCTATATAAATAAATGTGATTGATTGATATGAATGTAATTGTCATGTTTGTATTCCTTCAACAGCTCATAAACAGAATAACATTTTGATGTCTTACTGTACGTGGATTTCTCGTTACAGAGTCGCTGTGCCGCCAGATGTGACCTTCTACCTAGGTGTTAAGAGCGTTGGACTAGCAGCCTAAAGGCTGCAAGTTCAAATCTCCGATCTGACAAGGTACAAATCTGTCGTTCTGCCCCTGAACAAGGCAGTTAACCCACTGTTCCTAGGCCGTCATTGAAAATAAGAATTTGTTCTTAACTGACTTGCCGAGTTAAATAAAGGTACAAAAAATAAAATAAATAATAAAAAAAAGTGTATAGATTAGATTGGGAACTTTTATACATTTTGTTCTATTGTTTTTTTTAGGCCAATCAGAGTGATGCTAATTAAACAATACGGGTTATTGACATTTTGGTTCCGCTTGGGGACGAATAGAATGAGTCGCTCTTTTCATTGTGATTTCAATGTAAATATTAGTAGGCTACACTAAATCTGGTCATCCTCACAAAATATTTGTGTCAAATCCCATTCTTTAGCTTCAGTCTCCTTGACGTTGTCTCCATGGTTTTTAGACGTTTGGGACGACTCTATTACTTCCTTCCATTGTACCAGGAAAACTAAACCAAGCGCAGCAAAAAGTATTTGAAAATATTCAACCCAGATCTGTCTGGATCAGGTAAACTCCATTGATTGATTAATTGATTGATTCATTGATTGAATAATTAATTGATTAATTCATTGATTGATTAATTGATTGATTGATTAATTGATAGATAATGGCCGTGTTCCAGAACATAGACGTTGCTGACGCCTGACAGATCTACAACTTACAGATGTTTAGATCTTACAACGCCTGGATAGGTATTTTAAGTATCAGATAACCAAATCAGATGTTGAAGCAATTTGTCAGTCGATGAAGAGGCACGTAACCATTGGCTGTTGCGTCGTCTAGCCTTCGCTGTGGAACGTGCCCCCTATAAAAGGTCTCTCCAGCACCTCACCCGTAGCTCCACAGCGTTGATAAGCTTGCCACACTTGTCACACTGGTCCCCTCGGGCCTCTGGGTAAGAGCAGAAGGGACATGTTCCCTCGACGAAGCGGTCGGCTAGAAAACGCTGGCACGCCTCGCAGCGCAGCTGCTCCACAATGTCTTCAAGTAGGAAGCCTCGCTCATGGAGACGCCAGAAGATGTTCTGGGCTATCCTGAGAGAGAGAGAGAGAGGATACTTATTCACAAATACAATTCAAAACACCTTCAAAGTTCTCTATCATCCGTACAAACCCCTGAAGAAAATGAATCCACACTAATTCTCCACACAATAGTTTTGATGCGATCAGTCCCTGTTTGAACAGCGGAAGAGGAAGAGGAAGCCGTGTTGCAGAACCCTTTGACATGTCTAGCTACCACACTCCCAGTGTATTGCTAATGTACAGTACCAGTCAAAAGGTTTGGACACACCTACTCATTTAAAGGTTTCTCTTTATTTTTTACTATTTTCTACATTGTAGAATAATAGTGAAGACATCATAACTATGAAATAACACATATGGTATAGCAGTAACCAAATAAGTGTTAAACAAATCAAAATATATGTTAGATTCTTCAAAGTAGACACCCTTTGCCTTGATGACAGCGTTGCACACATTTTCTCAACCAGCTTCATGGTTGAGTCACCTGGAATGCATTTGAATTAACAGGTGTATCTTGATAAAACATATTTCTTTCTTAATGTGTTTGAGCCAATCAGTTGTGTTGTGACAAGGTAGGGGTGGAAGACAGCCCTATTTGGTAAAATACCAAGTCCATATTATGGCAAGAACAACTCCATACCCCACCTTTGCCCTCGGAACAGCCAACAGTTCTTGACCCAAACCAGTGTGCCTGGCACCTACTACCACACCACGTTGAAAGGCACTTCAATATTTTATCTTGTCAATTCACCCTCTGAATGGCACATACCCAATCCATGTCTCAATTATCTCAAGGCTTAAAAATCCTTCTTTAACCCGTCTCCTCCCCTTCATCTACACCGGCTGAAGTGGATTTAACAAGTGACATCACTAAGGGATCATCCACCTGGATTCACCTGGTCAGTCTGTGTCATGGAAAGAGCAGGTGTTCCTAAATGTTTTAGATCAGGTGCTGAATCCTCCTATATAATCCAGAGAATAGACAGAACTTCAACGTGGAAATTCTACCACCGCTACTCACTCAGTCTGTTTCTTTGTGGTGGTACGGCCAAAGAAGTCGAAGTCCACCTGGAACCACTGGTAGATGGAGGCGTGGACAGCATGGTACTTGTCACAGATCTGCTGCGCTGTCAGACCTTCCTCACGGGCCTTGTTCTCTGTAGCTGTGCCGTACTCATCAGTCCCACACACATACAGTACATTCCAACCACGCAGACGACCATACCTGGGGGAGACAGAGACACGGAGAGACATGAAATGAATGTGTAAGCGAGAAACAGAGAGGAGAGATAGAAAGACAAACACAAGAGGTCATGGAGACTAGGAGACACTATGGCTCAAGGGGTAGGGTACTGAATAATACAGTAGGGTAGTGTACAGTATAGTAGGGTAGTGTACAGTATAGTATAGTAGGGTAGTGTACAGTATAGTAGAGAAGGGCACAGCACAATATAGTAGGGCAGTGTACAGTACAGTAGGGTACTGAATAGTATAGTAGGGTACTGAATAGTATAGTAGGGTAGGGTAGTGTACAGTAGGGTAGTGTACAGTATAGTAGGGTAGTGTACAGTAGGGTAGTGTACAGTAGGGTAGTGTACAGTATAGTAGAGAAGGGCACAGCACAATATAGTAGGGCAGTGTACAGTATAGTAGGGTACTGAATAGTATAGTATAGTAGGGTAGTGTACAGTATAGTAGGGTAGTGTACAGTATAGTAGAGAAGGGCACAGCACAATATAGTAGGGTAGTGTACAGTATAGTAGGGTAGTGTACAGTACAGTAGGGTAGTGTACAGTACAGTAGGGTAGTGTACAGTATAGTAGGGTAGAGTACAGTATAGTAGGGTAGTGTAGGGTATAGTAGGGTCGTGTACAGTACAGTAGGGTAGTGTAGGGTATAGTAGGGTCGTGTACAGTACAGTAGGGTAGTGTACAGTACAGTAGGGTAGTGTACAGTATAGTAGGGTAGAGTACAGTATAGTAGGGTAGTGTACAGTATAGTAGGGTAGTGTAGTGTACAGTAGGGTACTGTACAGTAGGGTAGAGTAGTGTACAGTATAGTAGGATAGTGTACAGTAGGGTAGTGTACAGTAGGGTAGTGTACAGTATAGTAGGGTAGTATACAGTAGGGTAGTGCAGAGTACAGTATAGTAGGGTAGTGTACAGTACAGTAGGGTAGTGTACAGTAGGGTAGTGTACAGTAGAGTAGGGTAGTGTACAGTAGGGTAGGGTAGAGTAGTGTACAGTATAGTAGGGTAGTGTACAGTAGGGTAGGGTAGTGTACAGTATAGTAGGGTAGTGTACAGTAGGGTAGAGTACAGTAGGGTAGGGTAGTGTACAGTATGGTAGGGTAGTGTACAGTATGGTAGGGTAGTGTACAGTACAGTAGGGTAGGTAGGGTAGTGTACAGTAGAGTAGGGTAGTGTACAGTATGGCAGGGTAGTGTACAGTATGGTAGGGTAGTGTAGGGTATAGTAGAGTAGTGTACAGTATAGTAGAGTAGTGTACAGTATAGTAGGGTAGTGTAAAGTACAGTAGGGTAGAGTACAGTAGGGTAGGGTAGTGTACAGTATAGTAGGGTAGTGTACAGTATGGTAGGGTAGTGTACAGTACAGTAGTGTACAGTAGAGTAGGGTAGTGTATAGTTGAGTAGTGTATAGTATAGTAGGGTAGTGTACAGTATGGTTAGGTAGTGTAGAGTATGGTAGGGTAGTGTACAGTATAGTAGGGTAGTGTACAGTCGATTCGAGTAGGGTAGTGTAGAGTAGTGTACAGTATAGTAGGGTAGTGTGCAGTAGGGTACAGTATAGTAGGGTAGTGTACAGTATAGTAGGGTAGTGTACAGTAGGGTACAGTATAGTAGTGTAGTGTACAGTAGAGTACAGTATAGTAGGGTAGTGTACAGTAGGGTAGTGTACAGTATGGTAGGGTAGTGTAGGGTATGGTAGAGTAGTGTACGGTATAGTAGAGTAGTGTACAGTATAGTAGGGTAGTGTACAGTATGGTAGGGTAGTGTACAGTATAGTAGGGTAGTGTACAGTATAGTAGAGTAGTGAACAGTATAGTAGGGTAGTGAACAGTATAGTAGGGTAGTGTACAGTATAGTAGGGTAGTGTTCAGTAGGGTAGTGTACAGTATAGTAGGGTAGTGTTCAGTAGGGTAGTGTACAGTATAGTAGAGTAGTGTACAGTACAGTAGGGTAGTGTACAGTACAGTAGGGTAGTGTACAGTATAGTAGGGTAGTGTACAGTATAGTAGGGTAGGGTACAGTAGGGTAGTGTACAGTATAGTAGGGTAGTGTAGGGTAGTGTACAGTATAGTAGGGTAGTGTACAGTAGGGTAGTGTACAGTATAGTAGAGTAGTGTACAGTACAGTAGGGTAGTGTACAGTACAGTAGGGTAGTGTACAGTATAGTAGGGTAGTGTACAGTATAGTAGAATAGTGTACAGTAGGGTAGTGTACAGTAGGGTAGTGTACAGTATAGTAGGGTAGTATACAGTAGGGTAGGGCAGAGTACAGTATAGTAGGGTAGTGTACAGTACAGTAGGGTAGGTAGGGTAGTGTACAGTAGGGTAGTGTACAGTAGAGTAGGGTAGTGTACAGTAGGGTAGGGTAGGATAGAGTAGGGTAGTGTACAGTAGGGTAGTGTACAGTAGGGTAGTGTACAGTAGGGTAGTGTACAGTAGGGTAGGGTAGTGTACAGTATAGTAGGGTAGTGTACAGTATGGTAGGGTAGTGTACAGTATGGTAGGGTAGTGTACAGTCGATTCGAGTAGGGTAGTGTAGAGTAGTGTACAGTATAGTAGGGTAGTGTGCAGTAGGGTAGAGTACAGTATAGTAGGGAAGTGTACAGTAGGGTAGAGTACAGTATAGTAGGGTAGTGTACAGTATAGTAGAGTAGTGTACAGTATAGTAGGGTAGTGTACAGTATAGTAGGGTCGTGTACAGTAGGGTAGAGTACAGTATTGTAGGGTAGTGTACAGTATAGTAGAGTAGGGTACAGTATGGTAGAGTAGGGTACAGTAGGGTAGGGTAGTATATAGTAGGGTAGTGTACAGTAGAGTAGGGTACAGTAGGGTAGGGTAGTGCACAGTAGAGTAGGGTACAGTAGGGTAGTGTGTTATCCACCTGGCAAAGACGTCAGCGCTGAGCACACAGCCGATGATGTTGCCCAGATGAGGGACGTTGTTAACATAAGGCAAGGCACTGGTCACTAGGACGTTCCTCTTGCCCTCCTGAGGAAGACTGGTAAGAAAACAGCCCATCAGAAAGACACTTACAGCGTTCCCTAATTTTTTGTTCTTAACTGACTTGCCTAGTTAAATAAAATAAATCATAAAGAACAATATAGGGACTTATTGGATTCGTGCAGACAGTGGCAAGTCAAATTCAAGGGCTTTCAAGCACTAATATCTTTTCAGGGACCATTATTAACTACTACAAATTGATTTTATGCAATTATTTCTTGTTTCCACCAGATGGCAGTAGATTGTCACAACCTCATTAGAAAAACAAAACCTTGTATTCATCGCTAACTTACAAGTTCTACTCAATAATACATTGTTTCATGGTCAACTGGGTTTATTTTCTGCAAACTTAAACATGTGTAAATATTTGTATGAACATGACAAGATTCAACAACTGAGACATAAACTGAACAAGTTCCACAGACATGTGACTAACAGAAATTGAATAATGTGTTCCTGAACAAAGGAAGTAAAAAGTAACAGTCAGGATCTGGTGTGGCCACCAGCTGCATTAAGTACTGCAGTGCATCTCCTCCTCGTGGACTGCACCAGATTTGCCAGTTCTTGCTGTGAGATGTTACCCCACTCTTCCACCAAGGCAATTGCAAGTTCCCAGACATTTCTGGGGGGGAATGGCCCTAGCCCTCACCCTCCGATCCAACAAGTTCCAGAAGTGCTCAGTGGGATTGAGATCCGGGCTCTTCGCTGGCTATGGCAGAACACTGACATTCCTGTCTTGCAGGAAATCACGCATAGAACGAGCAGTATGGCAGGTGGCATTGTCATGCTGAAGGGTCATGTCAGAATGAGCCTGCAGGAAGGGTACCACATGAGGGAGAAGGATGTCTTCCCTGTAACGCACAGCGTTGAGATAGCTTGTTGTCATTGCAGGCACAGTCCGATGATATTGCGACACACCGCCCCAGACCATGACTGACCCTCCACCTCCAAATCGATCCCCCACCAGAGTACAGGCCTCGGTGTAACGCTCATTCCTTCGACGATAAACACGAATCCGACCATCACACCTGGCGACTCGTCAGTGAAGAGCACTTTTTGCTGGTCCAGCGTCGGTGGGTTTGTGCCCATAGGCGACGTTGTTGCCGATGATGTCTGGTGAGGACCTGCCTTTTACAACAGGCCTACAAGCCCTCCGTCCAGCCTCCCTCAGCCTATTGCGGACAGTCTGAGCACTGATGGAGGGATTGTGCGTTCCTGGTGTAACTCAGGCAGTTGTTGTTACTATCCTGTTCCTGTCCTGCAGGTGTGATGTTCGGTGGTCTGCCACTGCGAGGACGATCTGTCTCCCTGTAGCGCTGTCTTAGGCGTCTCACAGTACAGACAATGCAATGTATTGTCCTGGCCACATCTGCAGTCCTCATGCCTCCTTGCAGCATGCCTAAGGCAAGTTCACGCAGATGAGCAGGGACCCTGGGTATCTTTCTTTTGGTGTCTATTCAGAGAATAGAAAGGCCTCTTTAGTGTCCTAAGTTTTCATAAATGTGACCTTAATTGTCTACCGTCTGTAAGCTGTTAGTTTCTTAAAGATCGTTCCACAGGTGCACGTTCATTAATTGTTTATGGTTCATTGAACAAGCATGAGAAACAGTGTTTAAACCCTTTACAATGAAGATCTGTGAAGTTATTTGGATTTTTACAAATGATCTTTGAAAGAGAAGATCCTGAAAAAGGGGTGTTTTTTTTTTGTTGAGTTCAAAGTGTTGGTGCCATGTTCCAGGAGCTGAAATAAAAACATCCCAGAAATGTTCCTTGAGCACAGAAAGGCAGGATCTACATTGTTCCTGGCATTTTAGCGTTTCGATGTGATGCTTGGCTGCGCCTAGTCAGTCAGTTCTGTACCTGCCTGGCTGAGTGGCGGTGGAATGAGCGAGTTCACCCGGCAACACAGAGAAACACACGAGGCAATAAAACTCTGTAGTCTGCCTGGAGTTGAATTCGCGAGACCAATACATTTTTTTATATTTTCCTAAACATATTTGATCATTATCTGTTCTCCTCTTAAATTTGAATTCAAGTACTAACTTGTGAAAAATGAGTTAAGCAGCTGAAGCACCTTGTGTGGACCCTGCGGACCCTGCGGACCCTGTGGACCCTGCGGACCCTGTGGACCCTGCGGACCCTGCGGACCCTGTGGACCCTGCGGACCCTGTGGACCCTGTGGCCCCTGCGGACCCTGTGGACCCTGTGGACCCTGTGGACCCTGCGGACTGGATATTATGTAGCGTACTCACATAGGGTGTTGTCTCTCTGGAACCATGGGTAAGTCTGCAAGTCCTTTACCCCAGGTGACGGCGGCAGACTGGATCTCTTCCTCTGACAGCACACAATCATCATCATCACCACCCTGGAGGACAGAACATACATCACAGTCCTGTCATCACCACCCTGGAGGACAGAACATACATCACAGTCCTGTCATCACCACCCTGGAGGACAGAAAATACATCACAGTCCTGTCATCATCACCCTGGAGGACAGAAAATACATCACAGTCCTGTCATCACCACCCTGGAGGACAGAACATACATCACAGTCCTGTCATCATCACCCTGGAGGACAGAAAATACATCACAGTCCTGTCATCATCACCTTGGAGGACAGAAAATACATCACAGTCCTGTCATCACCACCCTGGAGGACAGAACATACATCACAGTCCTGTCATCACCACCCTGGAGGACAGAACATACATCACAGTCCTGTCATCACCAACCTGGAGGACAGAACATACATCACAGTCCTGTCATCACCAACCTGGAGGACAGAACATACATCACAGTCCTGTCATCATCACCCTGGAGGACAGAACATACATCACAGTCCTGTCATCATCACCCTGGAGGACAGAACACACATCACAGTCCTGTCATCATCACCCTGGAGGACAGAACATACATCACAGTCCTGTCATCATCACCCTGGAGGACAGAAAATACATCACAGTCCTGTCATCATCACCCTGGAGGACAGAAAATACATCACAGTCCTGTCATCATCACCCTGGAGGACAGAACATACATCACAGTCCTGTCATCACCACCCTGGAGGACAGAACATACATCACAGTCCTGTCATCATCACCCTGGAGGACAGAACATACATCACAGTCCTGTCATCATCACCCTGGAGGACAGAACATACATCACAGTCCTGTCATCATCACCCTGGAGGACAGAAAATACATCACAGTCCTGTCATCATCACCCTGGAGGACAGAAAATACATCACAGTCCTGTCATCATCACCCTGGAGGACAGAACATACATCACAGTCCTGTCATCACCACCCTGGAGGACAGAACATACATCACAGTCCTGTCATCATCACCCTGGAGGACAGAACATACATCACAGTCCTGTCATCACCACCCTGGAGGACAGAACATACATCACAGTCCTGTCATCATCACCCTGGAGGACAGAACATACATCACAGTTCTGTCATCACCACCCTGGAGGACAGAACATACATCACAGTCCTGTCATCATCACCCTGGAGGACAGAACATACATCACAGTCCTGTCATCATCACCCTGGAGGACAGAACATACATCACAGTCCTGTCATCATCACCCTGGAGGACAGAACATACATCACAGGCCTGTCATCATCACCCTGGAGGACAGAACATACATCACAGTCCTGTCATCATCACCCTGGAGGACAGAAAATACATCACAGTCCTGTCATCACCATCATCACCCTGGAGGACAGAACATACATCACAGTCCTGTCATCATCACCCTGGAGGACAGAACATACATCACAGTCCTGTCATCACCACCCTGGAGGACAGAACATACATCACAGGCCTGTCATCATCACCCTGGAGGACAGAAAATACATCACAGTCCTGTCATCATCACCCTGGAGGACAGAACATACATCACAGTCCTGTCATCATCACCCTGGAGGACAGAACATACATCACAGTCCTGTCATCATCACCCTGGAGGACAGAACATACATCACAGCCCTGTCATCACCACCCTGGAGGACAGAACATACATCACAGCCCTGTCATCACCACCCTGGAGGACAGAACATACATCACAGTCCTGTCATCACCACCCTGGAGGACAGAACATACATCACAGTCCTGTCATCATCACCCTGGAGGACAGAACATACATCACAGTCCTGTCATCATCACCCTGGAGGACAGAACATACATCACAGTCCTGTCATCATCACCCTGGAGGACAGAACATACATCACAGTCCTCTCATCATCACCCTGGAGGACAGAACATACATCACAGTCCTGTCATCATCACCCTGGAGGACAGAACATACATCACAGTCCTGTCATCACCACCCTGGAGGACAGAACATACATCACAGTCCTGTCATCATCACCCTGGATGACAGAAAATACATCACAGTCCTGTCATCATCACCCTGGAGGACAGAAAATACATCACAGTACTGTCATCATCACCCTGGAGGACAGAAAATACATCACAGTCCTGTCATCATCACCCTGGAGGACAGAAAATACATCACAGTCCTGTCATCACCACCCTGGAGGACAGAAAATACATCACAGTCCTGTCATCATCACCCTGGAGGACAGAAAATACATCACAGTCCTGTCATCACCACCCTGGAGGACAGAAAATACATCACAGTCCTGTCATCATCACCCTGGAGGACAGAAAATACATCACAGTCCTGTCATCACCACCCTGGAGGACAGAACATACATCACAGTCCTGTCATCATCACCCTGGAGGACAGAACATACATCACAGTCCTGTCATCATCACCCTGGAGGACAGAAAATACATCACAGTCCTGGCATCATCACCCTGGAGGACAGAAATCAAACTGTAAAGCTAAAGAGAGAGAGAGAAATACTTATTTATGAGGCTCTTTTCTTTTAAAAATAATATTTTTTATTTAATTAAAATGTATGGACTAAATATTCCTTAATATCACAGCAGTAGTGTTGTACCTGTATACATGATTATATGTACTGATATTATTACTACTGAAATGAACTGGATTTCATTATCCTCATTGTACTGTATTTACTGAAATGCTGTACCACTATACCGCTTCGGCAATATCTACACATCTTATTTCATGCCAATAAAGCAATCAATCTGAGAGAGAGACACGACAAGACAGAGGTAGAGAGATATGGAGAGAGGTGGAGAGATATGGAGAGAGGTGGAGAGATATGGAGAGAGGTGGAGAGATATGGAGAGGTGGAGAGATATGGAGAGAGGTGGAGAGATATGGATAGAGGTGGAGAGATATGGATAGAGGTGGAGAGATATGGATAGAGGTGGAGAGATATGGATAGAGGTGGAGAGATATGGATAGAGGTGGAGAGATATGGAGAGAGGTGGAGAGATATGGAGGAGAGAGGTGGAGAGATATGGAGGAGAGGTGGAGAGATATGGAGGAGAGAGGTGGAGAGATATGGAGGAGAGAGGTGGAGAGATATGGAGGAGAGATGTGGAGAGCTATGGAAGAGAGAGGTGGAGAGATATGGAGAGAGGTGGAGAGATATGGAGAGAGGTGGAGAGATATGGATAGAGGTGGAGAGATATGGATAGAGGTGGAGAGATATGGAGAGAGGTGGAGAGATATGGAGAGAGGTGGAGAGATATGGAGGAGAGAGGTAGAGAGATATGGAGGAGAGAGGTGGAGAGATTTGGAGGAGAGATATGGAGGAGAGAGGTGGAGAGATATGGAGGAGAGAGGTGGAGAGATATGGAGGAGAGAGGTGGAGAGATATGGAGGAGAGAGGTGGAGAGATATGGAGGAGAGGTGGAGAGATATGGAGGAGAGAGGTGGAGAGATATGGAGAGAGAGAGAGAGATATGGAGAGAGAGAGAGAGAGAAAGAGAGAAAGAGAGAGAGAGAGAGAGAGGGAGAGAGAGCATAGGACTAGGGGTGGATTTGAAGTGTGGCTACTCTCTCACCTCCTCTCTATGTATTACCGGCCAAAGAGGACCACAACGGAAAAAAGGCTTTGAGTTAATGACAATAACATTAGCAGTGTGAATTGTGTTTTCAAATCAATCTTACATGTCCAAATTGTACCATTTACAACCTCAAACATGTTACAAAACAGTTCCCTTGTATGATCTACTGTTGTAACCCAGGATTGATGTTAAAACAAACAAAACACTAAATGTATAATTTTTTTTTTACCTCAGGGCTGTTGCATGGCTGTGTGCCTCTACCCTGAACCTGTCCCTGACCATGGTGTGTGGTTGGCTGTCTCTGCAGGTAGGTCTTCAGAGACTCCGCCTTCAGTCCCTTCCCCTGAAGTACAGTCTGGGCTGCGGACACACAGGCTGCCAACATGCCCACACGCTCAAACCACAGCTGCAGCGTCTGATTACCTACAGTAAAAGGCCAAGAGGAACGGACGCCACGGTTAAACACATATACTGACAGAAGTTCTTTAAAGTACTTTAAAGTACTACTTAAGTCGTTTTTTTTTTGGGGGGGGGGGGGGGGGGGGTATCTGTACTTTACTATTTATATTTTTGCCAACTTTCACTTCACTACATTCCTAAAGATAATAATGTACTATTTAATCAATACATTTTCCCTGACACACAAAGTACTCGTTACATTTTAAATGCTTAGCAGGACAGGAAAATAGTCCATTTCATACACTTATTTTTGGGCCGGCAGGTATGTGGTTTAGAGTGTTGAACTAGTAATTGAAAGGTTGCTGGATCGAATCCCCCGAGCTGACAAGGTTAAAAATCTGTCGTTCTGCCCCCTGAACAAGGCCGTTAACCCACTGTTCCTAGGCAGTCATTGTAAATAAGAGTGTGTTCTTAACTGACTTGCCTCGTTAAATAAAATACAAATAATCAAGAGAACCTCTGATCTGGCAGACTCACTAAACACACATGCTTCATTTGTAAACGGTGTCAGTGTTGGAGTGCCCCCCCCCAGGCTATAAAACTACAACAAGAAACGGCTGCCATCTGGTTTGCTCAATATAAGACATTTGAAATTATCTATGCTTTTACTTTTAATACATTTAAAACCAAATACTTTTAGAGTTTTACTCAGGTAGTATTTTACTGGGTGACTTTCACTTGAATCATTTTCTATTATAGTATCTTTACTTTTACTCAAATATGACAATTGGGTACTTTTTCCCACCACTGTATAAACACCTAAACTAGATCAAATGCTCATTTAAAAACAACAACATATCACTCACCTGATACCAGACTGCTGTCAGACAGGATAGGGTAGAGAGCTGCCCACAGAACCACATCTGCCACAGAAACCATCTCCTAAAATACACAGCCCAGTTCAATCACTCACGTTTTCAGAAAATACCTTTTCACAACAACTACTGTCAGTAAGCCTTTTACAGTAACGTACAAGCAGAAGTTAATTACATTATATTTCACATTCATGTGCGTTTCCCAGTCAGATTTAACGGTGTGTGTTGAGTTGTGAAGGTGTGTGTGTTGAGTTGTGAAGGTATGTGTGTTGAGTTGTGAAGGTGTGTGTGTGTATGTTGTGAATGTGTGTGTGTGTGTGTGTGTTGTCGTACAGCAGTGAGGAACAGCGTGGTCCTCTGGCTCAGACTCTGGTCCAGGTAGCTAAGAGGTCCCTGTAGAACCCTGGGGGTTTCTGCTCCTTTTCCCTGCAGCACCACCATGTGAAGGGCCTGCATCACTGCAGGCTGGAGACAAGAATAACTTGATTAACACCTGTACAACACAGAACGGCAAGTTCAAACCCCCGAGCTGACAAGGTACAAATCTGTCATTTTGCCCCTGAACAAGTTAACCCACTGTTCCTAGGCCGTCATTGAAAATAAGAATTTGTTCTTAACTGAATTGCCTGGTTAAATAAAGGTAAAAAAAAAATAATAATTAAAACAAGCGTTCGGGCCTCTGGAAGTGGCTCAGCGGTCTAAGGCTTAGCATCGCAGTGTTTGAGGAGACCAATGAGGAGGCGCAAAATTGTCCATTTTAGGGGAGTTTGGCCGTCCGGGATGTCCTTGTCCCATCGCGCTCTAGCGACTCCAACACGGTCGCCAGGTGTATGGCATTTCCTCAGAGACATTGGTGCTTCCGGGTTAAGCGAGCAGTGTGTCAAGAAGCAGTGTGGCTTGGCACGGTCGTGTTTACGGAGGACACACAGCTCTCAAACTTCACCTCTCCTGAGTCCATACGGGAGTTAAAGACTAAAACAACCAAAATTTGGGGAGAAAAAGGGGGTAAAAAATAAAAAATAAAAATAAAGAACACCAATTGCAAAGATTAAAACAGAACGTGATTTGATTTGTTCAATTAATATACATGGCATCTTATTGTACACTTCCAAGAAGTCACTGCGGACGGGAGCATCGTGGCTGATGATTTCCAGGAAGTCACTATGGATGGGAGCATCTTGGCTGACGATTTCCAGGAAGTCACTATGGATGGGAGCATCTTGGCTGACGATTTCCAGGAAGTCACTATGGATGGGAGCATCTTGGCTGACGATTTCCAGGAAGTCACTATGGATGGGAGCATCTTGGCTGACGATTTCCAGGAAGTCACTATGGATAAGAGCATCTTGGCTGACGATTTCCAGGAAGTCAAATGGATGGGCGCATCGTGGCTGATGATTTCCAGGAAGTCAAAATGGATGGGCGCATCGTGGCTGATAATTTCCAGGAAGTGACTATGGGTGGGCGCATCATGGCTGACGATTTATCAGACATTCTTACCTGTAGTTCTGTAGCTTCCCATTCCAGCCACTGGTTGACGATATCACTGGATTCCTGTCCATTCAGCTCTATCAGGTACCTAAGGACACATGGATGAAAAGACTGGATGACTGAGGAACCTCTACAACGACACAGACCAGGTAATCACACAGCTAGCTACAGCATTAAATCAGTTGGCTTAAAACTTCTTGATTCTACTTGAGACGCATGTCTCAAGTAGGCACCTGGAAATGCAAATGCGCTACGCTAAATGCTAAATGTACTCGTTAAAACTCAAACCTTGATCAAAATTCACAAGCAGGGTATTGAATTAAAGCTACACTCGTTGTGAACCTAGCCAACAAGTCAGATTTTTAAAATGCTTTTCGGCGAAAGCATGAGAAGGTATTATCTGATAGCATGCACCACCTGAAAATGCCTGAATGCGACGTAAACAAAGACTCTGCTTATCCGACGCAGCACAAAACGCAGAAATAAAATATAAAACATTCATTACCTTTGACGAGCTTCTTTCTTGGCACTCCTATATGCCCCATAAACATCACTATTGGGTCTTTTTTTCGTTTAAATCGGTCCATATATACCCAAAATAGCTTTCTATGGAAGCTGTGTCATTCAGAAAAAAACATCGTTTTTTAACGCTGCATCATTTTTTAAAATTAAAAAAGTTGACGATAAACTTTCACAAAACACTTCGAAATCCTTTTGTAATCCAACTTTAGGTATTAGTAAACGTTTATAATCTATCAAAATGATTACAGGGCGATGTATATTCAATAGGTCCTCGTCTGCAAATCAATGGCTGCCATTGTCCACATTTACAGCGTCCTGGTGGAGACTGGAAGAAACGGATGCCAGATACTTGGATTTTCCAACAAAAAATTCAATTGAAAATGACGACAATGGCGACATCGTGTGGAATTTGTATGAATTGCATGCAGGTCGATATTCAATTTTGTCCTCTTTTAACAACCCATGAAAGTGACTTATGGAAATTATTTTTAGCTTTCAGAGAGCAGTTTTTCTTGCGTTTTTCAATGAAACACACGATCTGTTATAGTCACAGCCGTGATTTAACCAGTTTAAGAAACTTCAGAGTGTTTTCTATCCACACATACTAATCATATGCATATACTATATTCCTGGCATGAGTAGCAGGACGCTGAAAAGTTGCGCGATTTTTAACAGAATGTTTGAAAAAGGAGGGGGTAGAAGTAAGAGGTTAACGACGACACAGATACTATACAGTTGGCTGGGTTTTATATATCTTTTCCGTGCATCGGCAGGACAGAACAGCTATTATATATTTTTAAGACGAGGGGTATGGGTGTGTGTCTATTTGTCAATAACTGCTGGTGCGCGATGTCTAATATTAAGGAAGTTTTGAGGTATTGCCCGCCTGAGGTAGAGTATATCATGATAAGCAGTAGACCACACTATCTACCAAGACAGTTTTCATCTATATTATTCGTAGCCGTCTATTTACCACAACAAACCGATGCTGGCACTAAGACCTCACTCAACCAACTCTATAAGGCCATAAACAAACAAGAAAATGCTCATCCAGAAGCGACGCTCCTAGTGGCCGGGGACTTTAATGCAGGGAAACTTAAATCTGTTTTACCTCATTTCTACCAGCATGTTACATGTGCAACCAGAGGAAGAAAAAAACACCTTTACTCCACACACAGAGATGAGTACAAAGCTCTCCCTCACCCTCCATTTAACACATCTGACTATAACTCTATCCTCCCGATTCCTGCTTACAAGCAAAAACTAAAGCAGGAAGTATCAGTGACTCGCTCAATACGGAAGTGGTCAGATGACACGGATGCTACGGTACAGGACTGTATTGCTAGCACAGACTGGAATATGTTCCGGGATTCATCCAATGGCATTGAAGAGTATACCACCTCAGTCACCGGCTCCATCAATAAGTGCATCGACGTCGTCCCCACAGTGACCGTACGTACATATCCCAACCAGAAGCCATGGATTACATGCAACTTCCGCACCAAGCTAAAGGCTAGAGCTTCCACTTTTAAGTAGCCGGACACTAATCCGGAATCTTATAAGAAATCTTACTATGCCCTCAGACGAACCATCAAACAGACAAAGCGTCAATACAGGTCTAAGACTGAATCCTACTACACCGGCTCTGATGTTCGTCTTATGTGGCAGGGCTTAAACTATTATGGACTACAAAGGGAAACCTAGCCGCAAGCTGTCCAGTGACACGAGCCCACCAGACGGGCTAAATGCCTTTTATGCTCGCTTCGAGACAAGCAACACTGAAGCATGCATGAGAGCACCAGCTGTTCCGGACATCTGTGTGATCACGCTCTCTGTAGCTGATGTGAGCAAGACATTTAAACACGTCAACATTCACAAGGCCTAGATGGATTACCAGGACGTGTCCTCAAAGCACGCATGGAACAACTGGCAAGTGACTCCACTGACATTTTCAACCTCTCTCTGACCAAGTCTGTGATACCTACGTTTCAAGCAGACCACCATAGTCCCTGTACCCAAGAAAGTGAAGGTACACTGCCTAAATGATTACCGTCCCTTAGCACTCACGTCGGTAGCCATGAAGTGCTTTGAAAGGCTGGTCATGGCTCACATCAACACCATCATCCCGGAAACCCTATACCCTCTCCAATTCACATGACGCAATTTCAATCGCACTCCACACTGCCCTTTCCCATCTGGACAAAAGGAACACCTATGTGAGAATGCTGTTCATTGACTACAGCTCAACATTCAACACCATCATGCCCACAAAGCGCATCACTAAGCTAAGGACCCTGGGACTAAAAACCTTCCTCTGCAACTGAATTCTGGACATCCTGACGGGCCACCCCCAGATGGTAAGGGTAGGCAAGAACACATCTGTCATGCTGATCCTCAACATGGGGGCCCCTCAGGGGTGTGTGCTCAGTCCCCTCCTGTACTCCCTGTTCACCCACGACTGCGTGGCCAAGCACGACTCCAACACCATCGTTAAGTTTCCTTACGACAAAACGGTGGTAGGCCTGATCACCAACAACGATGAGACAGCCTACAGGAAGGAGGTCAGAGACCTGGCCGTGTGGTGCCAGGACAACAACCTCTCCCTCAACGTGAGCAAGACAAAAGGAGATAATCGCGGACTACAGGAAAAGGAGGGCCGAACAGGCCCCCATTATCATCGACAGGGCTGTAGTGGAGAGGGTCAAGAGTTTCAAATTCCTTGGTGTCCACATCACCAAGAAAATATCATGGTCCAAGCATAGAAAGTCGTGAAGAGGGTACAACAACGCCTTTCCCCCTCGGGAGACTGAAAAGATTTTACATGGGTCCCCAGATCCTCAAAAAGTTCTACAGCTGCACAATCGACAGCATCGACAGCATCCTGACCGGTTGCATCACAGCCTGGTGTGGCAACTGCTCGGCCTCCGACTGTAAGGCGCTACAGAGGGTAGTGGGAACGGCCCAGTACATCACCGGGGGCCAAACCTCCTGCCATCCAGGACCTACTGTATATACCAGGCGGTGTCAGAGGAAAGCCCAAAAGACTCTAGTCACCCAAGTCATAGACTGTTCACTCTGCTACCGCACAGCAAGTGGTACCGTAGTGCCAAGTCTAGGTCCAAAAGACTCCAGTCACCCAAGTCATAGACTGTTCTCTCTGCTACCGCACAGCAAGTGGTACCGTAGTGCCAAGTCTAGGTCCAAAAAGCTCCTTAACAGCTTCCACCCCCATGCTATAATGCCATACTGCTGAACAACTAATCAAAATGGCCACCTGGGCAATTTATATTGACCCCCCCCATTTTTTTACATTTTGCACTGCTGCTACTCGCTGTTTATTATCTATGCCTCGTCACTTTACCCATACCTACGTGTAAAAATGACCTCCACTAACCTGTACTCCCCGCACATTGACTCGGTACCGGTACCCCCTGTATATAGCCTCCACATTGACTCGGTACCGGTACCCCCTGTAATATAGCCTCCACATTGACTCTGTACTGGTACCCCCTGTATATAGCCTCCACATTGACTCTGTACCGGTACCCCCTGTATATAGTCTCCACATTGACTCTGTACTGGTACCCCCTGTATATAGCCTCCACATTGACTCGGTACCGGTACCCCCTGTATATAGTCTCCACATTGACTCGGTACCGGTACCCCCTGTATACAGCCTCCACATTGACTCTGTACCAGTACACCCTGTATATAGTCTCCACATTGACTCGGTACCGGTACCCCCTGTATATAGTCTCCACATTGACTCTGTACCGGTACCCCCTGTATATAGTCTCCACATTGACTCGGTACCGGTACCCCCTGTATATAGTCTCCACATTGACTCTGTACCGGTACCCCCTGTATATAGTCTCCACATTGACTCGGTACCGGTACCCCCTGTATATAGTCTCCACATTGACTCGGTACCGGTACCCCCTGTATATAGTCTCCACATTGACTCTGTACCGGTACCCCCTGTATATAGTCTCCACATTGACTCGGTACCGGTACCCCCTGCATATAGTCTCCACATTGACTCGGTACCGGTACCCCCTGTATATAGTCTCCACATTGACTCGGTACTGGTACCCCCTGTATATAGCCTCCACATTGACTCGGTACCGGTACCCCCTGTATATAGACTCCACATTGACTCGGTACCGGTACCCCCTGTATATAGACTCCACATTGACTCGGTACCGGTACCCCCTGTATATAGACTCCACATTGACTCGGTACCGGTACCCCCTGTATATAGACTCCACATTGACTCGGTACCGGTACCCCCTGTATATAGTCTCCACATTGACTCGGTACCGGTACCCCCTGTATATAGCCTCCACATTGACTCGGTACCGGTACCCCCTGTATATAGACTCCACATTGACTCGGTACCGGTACCCCCTGTATATAGACTCCACATTGACTCGGTACCGGTACCCCCTGTATATAGACTCCACATTGACTCGGTACCGGTACCCCCTGTATATAGTCTCCACATTGACTCGGTACCGGTACCCCCTGTATATAGCCTCCACATTGACTCGGTACCGGTACCCCCTGTATATAGACTCCACATTAACTCTTTATTTCTTGAACTGCACTGTTGGTTAAGGGCTTGTCAGTAAGCATTTCACGGTAAGGTCTACTACACCTGTTGTATTCAGCATTTCACGGTAAGGTCTACTACACCTGTTGTAGTCTGCATTTCACAGTAAGGTCTACACTACACCTGTTGTAGTCTGCATTTCACTGTAAGGTCTACACTACACCTGTTGTATTCAGCATTTCACTGTAAGTTCTACTACACCTGTTGTATTCAGCATTTCACTGTAAGGTCTACTACACCTGTTGTATTCAGCATTTCACTGTAAGGTCTACTACACCTGTTGTATTCAGCATTTCACTGTAAGGTCTACACTAGACCTGTTGTAGTCAGCATTTCACAGTAAGGTCTACTACACCTGTTGTATTCAGCATTTCACTGTAAGGTCTACAACACCTGTTGTATTCAGCATTTCACTGTAAGGTCTACAACACCTGTTGTATTCAGCATTTCACAGTAAGGTCTACAACACCTGTTGTATTCAGCATTTCACTGTAAGGTCTACACTACACCTGTTGTATTCAGCATTTCACTGTAAGGTCTACTACACCTGTTGTAGTCAGCATTTCACAGTAAGGTCTACTACACCTGTTGTATTCAGCATTTCACTGTAAGGTCTACACTACACCTGTTGTATTCAGCATTTCACTGTAAGGTCTACTACACCTGTTGTATTCGGCACGTGACAAATAACATTAGATTAGATTTGATCATACCCCTTCCGATCTTTAGGACTTCCTAGAGAGTAAAGGTGTGAATGTCTATATAATGGAGGAATGATATAGTATGTTAGTATAGATGGTAGAGCAGGGGTACTAACTGGCAGAAATGTCTATATAATGGAGGAATGATATAGTATGTTAGTATAGATGGTAGAGCAGGGGTACTGACTGGCAGAAATGTCTATATAATGGAGGAATGATATAGTATGTTAGTATAGATGGTAGAGCAGGGGTACTGACTGGCAGATGGAGTTGGGGCTGAAGAGGTGTGTTCCACTGGGGAGGAGCAGGGCAGGCAGGGCTGGACGGCTGAGGTAGGGCACCACTCGCTCTGTAAACACAACATACGACCCATTAGCCTACAGTTCATTAATAATAATAGATTGTACTTTTCTATACACCCAAAACACTTTACATAGTAAAAGGGGAAGACTCACCTCACCTCACCATCAAAATACAGGTAAGAGTTAACAACTCAACCAACATATTCGCTATCAACCACGTTTTCATGAAGTTGCCCTTAAACCTAGTAGTAAAGTCTGTTATTACACAGTAATGGAGTCGTGTCCCCCCCGCCCCGAAACGTATCACAAAGAAATGTCCTTTGGAGGGCTAAAGTGGATCTTAAAGGTTTAAAGGGATCATTGGTCACAGATTCAATCGTCATCATCAATTCTTCGAATTCATTTTAATCCGAAAACTAATCAGAACTCAATCCGATAAGACCCGTTGTTACACGGTCTATGGATGGGTAAGACCGAGGAGGATTGGCAATATGGCTTAATGTGTCTGTTAGGGCTGCCTGGATAGACAGAGGACTAGAGAGAGAGAGAGAGAGAGAGAACTAGACATCCTTGTCTGGCCAAGGCCCAGTTTGTCCTTTCTGTCACTGTGTGTTGTCTGTCTGTCTGTCTATGGGAGAATCTCGGTTGCATTCTCCTCGCGTCCTCTCTCCTCGACTCCTTCTCAAAACTAATTTATGAGGAGGTCAGAGGGGAGGGACCTCTGGCTTTCTCGTCCAATGGGTTTTGAGGAGGCGGCGAAGATATAGGACGCGAGGAGAATGCAATCAGGGGAGGCAGGTAGTCTAGTGGTCAGAGCGTTGGGCCAGTAACCGAAAGGTTGCTAGATCGAATCCCCGAGCTGACAAGGTAAAAATATGTCATTCTGCCCCTGAACAAGGCATTTAACCCACTGTTCCTAGACCAGTTAACCCACTGTTCCTAGGCCGTCATTGCAAATAAGAATTAGTTCTTAACTGACTTGCCTCGTTAAATAAAGGTTCAATTGAGATTCTCCCTATGTGATTGAACAGTTGACAGTGAAAGATGTTAGAGTGGACAGGCTGGACTGTATGACAGAGAGCCCTGTCAGTCTATATCATCACAGCAGAGCTCAGGAGGATCAGATCACATAGCTGGACAGTTCAGCCACAAGCTGAACAAAACAATCAGCTCATGGAACAGCTCAATCATGGAGAAGCTTCAGAGAGAGACAGAGACAGAGAGAGCAGGTATTATGATTGCAGCGTTAGGACCACAGAGATGTATCTCCAACACCTTCTGCTTTGGGGAATACACATGATAACCTTGTTGTGTACTGCTGGCTTGGTAGTTATGACATAAGGGCATTTCCACGAAAACAGAATGATGCTGAGACTTTTTCACTTTAAAATGTATGTCAAACAATAACCAATGAGTTAAACAAACCATACAACTCTATACACAAGGACTACTTTGAACAATTTCCACTGATTTGTTTTACAAAAACAACAAATTTGAAGAACAATGCAGCTGCAAAGTTTGGTAACAGAAAGATGGTTCGCTCTGTCATTCTGTTACCAAATGATGGTTTGTTCTGTCATTCTGTTACCAAATGATGGTTTGTTCTGTCATTCTGTTACCAAATGATGGTTGGTTCTGTCATTCTGTTACCAAATGATGGTTCGTTCTGTCATTCTGTTACCAAATGATGGTTCGCTCTGTCATTCTGTTACCAAATGATGGTTCGTTCTGTCATTCTGTTACCAAATGATGGTTCGTTCTGTCATTCTGTTACCAAATGATGGTTCGTTCTGTCATTCTGTTACCAAATGATGGTTCGTTCTGTCATTCTGTTACCAAATGATGGTTCGCTCTGTCATTCTGTTACCAAATGATGGTTCGTTCTGTCATTCTGTTACCAAATGATGGTTTGTTCTGTCATTCTGTTACCAAATGATGGTTTGTTCTGTCATTCTGTTACCAAATGATGGTTTGTTCTGTCATTCTGTTACCAAATGATGGTTTGTTCTGTCATTCTGTTACCAAATGATGGTTGGTTCTGTCATTCTGTTACCAAATGATGGTTGGTTCTGTCATTCTGTTACCAAATGATGGTTGGTTCTGTCATTCTGTTACCAAATGATGGTTGGTTCTGTCATTCTGTTACCAAATGATGGTTTGTTCTGTCATTCTGTTACCAAATGATGGTTGGTTCTGTCATTCTGTTACCAAATGATGGTTTGTTCTGTCATTCTGTTACCAAATGATGGTTTGTTCTGTCATTCTGTTACCAAATGATGGTTGGTTCTGTCATTCTGTTACCAAATGATGGTTGGTTCTGTCATTCTGTTACCAAATGATGGTTGGTTCTGTCATTCTGTTACCAAATGATGGTTTGTTCTGTCATTCTGTTACCAAATGATGGTTTGTTCTGTCATTCTGTTACCAAATGATGGTTGGTTCTGTCATTCTGTTACCAAATGATGGTTGGTTCTGTCATTCTGTTACCAAATGTTGGTTCTGTCATTCTGTTACCAAATGATGGTTGGTTCTGTCATTCTGTTACCAAATGATGGTTCGTTCTGTCATTCTGTTACCAAATGATGGTTCGCTCTGTCATTCTGTTACCAAATGATGGTTCGTTCTGTCATTCTGTTACCAAATGATGGTTCGTTCTGTCATTCTGTTACCAAATGATGGTTCGTTCTGTCATTCTGTTACCAAATGATGGTTCGCTCTGTCATTCTGTTACCAAATGATGGTTCGTTCTGTCATTCTGTTACCAAATGATGGTTTGTTCTGTCATTCTGTTACCAAATGATGGTTGGTTCTGTCATTCTGTTACCAAATGATGGTTGGTTCTGTCATTCTGTTACCAAATGATGGTTGGTTCTGTCATTCTGTTACCAAATGATGGTTGGTTCTGTCATTCTGTTACCAAATGATGGTTGGTTCTGTCATTCTGTTACCAAATGATGGTTGGTTCTGTCATTCTGTTACCAAATGATGGTTCTGTCATTCTGTTACCAAATGATGGTTTGTTCTGTCATTCTGTTACCAAATGATGGTTTGTTCTGTCATTCTGTTACCAAATGATGGTTTGTTCTGTCATTCTGTTACCAAATGATGGTTTGTTCTGTCATTCTGTTACCAAATGATGGTTTGTTCTGTCATTCTGTTACCAAATGATGGTTTGTTCTGTCATTCTGTTACCAAATGATGGTTTGTTCTGTCATTCTGTTACCAAATGATGGTTCGTTCTGTCATTCTGTTACCAAATGATGGTTCGTTCTGTCATTCTGTTACCAAATGATGGTTCGTTCTGTCATTCTGTTACCAAATGATGGTTTGTTCTGTCATTCTGTTACCAAATGATGGTTTGTTCTGTCATTCTGTTACCAAATGATGGTTTGTTCTGTCATTCTGTTACCAAATGATGGTTTGTTCTGTCATTCTGTTACCAAATGATGGTTTGTTCTGTCATTCTGTTACCAAATGATGGTTGGTTCTGTCATTCTGTTACCAAATGATGGTTGGTTCTGTCATTCTGTTACCAAATGATGGTTTGTTCTGTCATTCTGTTACCAAATGATGGTTTGTTCTGTCATTCTGTTACCAAATGATGGTTTGTTCTGTCATTCTGTTACCAAATGATGGTTCGCTCTGTCATTCTGTTACCAAATGATGGTTTGTTCTGTCATTCTGTTACCAAATGATGGTTTGTTCTGTCATTATGTTACCAAACTTTGCATCTGCAAATGTTTTGTATAATTCTACCAAGTCTATTGCCTTTTTTCTTTCCCCTTACAATAAAAACATTACAGTGAAATCCATGTGATCAACTTTAATTTGGAGAGTTGATTAGTAAGTCCAGTTACAGCTTCTTTTGACAAACTAATAATATAATAGTACACTGTTCAAAAAAATAAAGGGAACACTAAAATAACACATCCTAGATCTGAATAAATGAAATATTCTTATTAAATACTTTTTTCTTTACATAGTTGAATGTGCTGACAACAAAATCACACAAAAATTCTCAATGGAAATCAAATGTATCAACCCATGGAGGTCTGGATTTAGAGTCACACTCAAAATTAAAGTGGAAAACCACACTACAGGCTGATCCAACTTTAATGTAATGTCCTTAAAACAAGTCAAAATGAGGCTCAGTAGTGTGTGTGGCCTCCACGTGCCTGTATGACCTCCCTACAACGCCTGGGCATGCTCCTGATGAGGTGGCGGATGGTCTCCCGAGGGGTCTCCTCCCAGAGCTAGACTAAAGCATCTGCCAACTCCTGGACAGTCTGTGGTGCAACGTGGCGTTGGTGGATGGAGCGAGACATGATGTCCCAGATGTGCTCAATTGGATTCAGGTCTGGGGAACGGGCAGGCCAGTCCATAGCATCAATGCCTTCCTCTTGCAGGAACTGCTGACACACTCCAGCCACATGAGGTCTAGCATTGTCTTGTATTAGGAGGAACCAAGGGGTCTGAGGATCTCATCTCGGTACCTAATGGTAGTCAGGCTACCACTCGCGAGCACATGGACGGCTGTGCGGCCCCCCAAAGAAATGCCACCCCACACCATGACTGACCCACCGCCAAACCGGTCATGCTGGAGGATGTTGAAGGCAGCAGAACGTTCTCCACGGCGTCTCCAGACTGTCACGTCTTTCACATGTGCTCAGTGTGAACCTGCTTTCATCTGTGAAGAGCACAGGGCGCCAGTGGCGAATTTGCCAATCTTGGTGTTCTCTGGCAAATGCCAAACGTCCTGCACGGTGTTGGGCTGTACCGTGGACGTCGGGCCCTCATACCACCCTCATGGAGTCTGTTTCTGACCGTTTGAGCAGACACATGCACATTTGTGGCCTGCTGGAGGTCATTTTGCAGGGCTCTGGCAGTGCTCCTCCTTGCACAAAGGCGGAGGTAGCGGTCCTGCTGCTGGGTTGTTGCCCTCCTACGGCCTCCTCCACGTCTCCTGATGTACTGGCCTTTCTCCTGGTAGCGCCTCCTTGCTCTGGACACTAAGCTGACAGACACAGCAAACCTTCTTGCCACAGTTCGCATTGATGTGCCATCCTGGATGAGCTGCACTACCTGAGCCACTTGTGTGGGTTGTAGACTCCGTCTCATGCTACCACTAGAGTGAAAGCACCGCCAGCATTCAAAGGTGACCAAAACATCAGCCAGGAAGCATAGGAACTGAGAAGTGGTCTGTGGTCACCACCTGCAGAACCACTCCTTTATTGGGGGTGTCTTGCTAATTGCCTATAATTTCCACCTGTTGTCTATTCCATTTGCACAACAGCATGTGAAATGTATTGTCAATCAGTGTTGCTTCCTAAGTGGACAGTTTGATTTCACAGAAGTGTGATTGACTTGGAGTTACATTGTGTTGTTTAAGTGTTCCCTTTATTTTTTTGAGCAGTGTATAACCAGCCAGGTCACAGGTGAAATGATTTGATGTATTCCTAAACAAAAACAACAGTACATCAACAATTGTACATGATAACTTCCATAATTAAATAGCATATTTTAATTTTACGTTTACTATGTTACTCGTTTTTTGCTTCGTAGCCAGAGCAAAAGCTGCCTCGTGACTGGTTATGTGCTGAATGCATGGCCTGACCGGTTTTGTCTGTCCTGTTTTGTCCTGTCCTGTTTAGTCCTGTCCTGTTTTGTCCTGTCCTGTCCTGTTTAGTCCTGTCCTGTTTTGTCCTGTCCTGTCCTGTTTAGTCCTGTCCTGTTTAGTCCTGTCCTGTTTAGTCCTGTCCTGTCCTGTTTAGTCCTGTCCTGTTTTGTCCTGTCCTGTTTAGTCCTGTCCTGTTTTGTCCTGTCCTGTTTTCCAAATGTAACGTTTTTCCCAAGAATATCCGTACTGTCCAGTCATGCTGATCCTCATCCTTTCCCGCTCATCAACTTGGATAGAGTCAGGGATATGTTTTGTATTATTCTAAAAGGCCGACTGCAACACACAGCATGTTTCCAATCCCCTTACATTGGATTTATGACAGAGTTACAGTAAGTAAAACAGTCTTCGTAACAGCTTCTTTTTACAAAGTAAAAACGGTATCAACCCGGTCAAATTATTAACATGAGCGCCAATCAATAGGAATAACACAAACGCCTCATGACACTATTGTTGTTCTGAATTAAATCAACTTCTTCGTCCTCACTTTCTGTTAGACCTCCTTTAAATTAGATTGATTGTGCAAAGTTAATTCATCGCCCATTCCTTCAGTGGGCAGGAATCGTTGACCTCACTGGATAGAGGATATGTCTCGCAGGATTATAAAGTCTGACTGAAACATGCATTAATTTCCCTTCCGATCAATGTGATTAGTAAAAAGGTTATAGTAAATAAAAACCTTCCTAAGCCGTTTCTTTTTCCAAAGTAAAACGTAAAAAAGAGAATGGTAATTAACCCTCAAGGCACTAATTATTTACTGCTGATAGATAGGCATAATAAAAGTCATTATTGTCTCTGGAAATTAAAATCAACCTCTTCACCCTCCTTTTCTTTCAGTTAGGCCTAATTCAAATTCAATTGTGAAGTATTCAGTGAGGAGAGAGAGTCACATTAGCGCCTGGCTGGGTACCAATGTCCTACAGTAGATTGCCTTGGGGGTTAAGTTGGGTATAAGTTAAAAAATAAAATAAATTTAAAAAACAGGTAAAAAAAAAAGCTCTATATACTTTTCTGTTTGTGATTTCAAAACTTTGACAAAATGAGCAGTATAAAGTACAAACATTTAGGAAATATCAGGAAAAAAACAGGACGTTGTTATTTTTCCAACTAAATCAAAGCGTCAGTGGCCGTTAACGGTTTTAGTGTTAAGAAACCTAACGTCTAACTGTCTGTGTTATTTTTTCAGTGACTGCACGCCATGTAAACAATGTAAAGCCAGTAGACTAAATATGCAGAGGACTGTCTCTACATTGTGTTCACCTGGTGGGAAAGAGGCATACAGCACTACTGTATATTGTTGGAACAACACAACCATGGCAATAGACCTAGCTGTAGCCTTTTCTGGTCAGTTCTCAGCTGTCACAGGTAAAATTGGTCAATTAATTAATTAATGTGTGTGTGGGCAGTGGATGTGATCTTGTTTGCCAGCTCTGTGACTCACTGATGGTACTTGGGTGAATGTGTCATTACCCTTCAATCCCGAATACTGATCTTCTATTCTGAGATTCAACCAACCTTGACAACAGTAGTGGAGTAGACGGATCTGATCTGGCAGTGTCAAACCTGATGGCCAGGCTCCATGAAATGAATGGCTCCTCTTTACGAGAAAAACAAATCTGCTATAACTAACCAGCCTAGTGGTTAGTTAGTACCAACGGGACATGTAAAGGTATCAATGATCTGACACACCATGTGTTAGCCAGTTAGCAGGCAACCTAGCAGCTAGCACGTCTAGCTAACGTTATTCTCTTACCTTCGTGGTTGACATGTTTAACGTCACATTTGACTCCCGTAAATTCGAGCACTGCTATCACTTTAACACAGTGCGGATTTCCGTCACTCACGAATAGTTTCATCTAGCTGCCTCTAATTCAACTGCTTGTGGACTGAAATACCTAGATATAACTTGATAAAGTACTGGAAATTACAATAAAATGTAAATATCTAACAGCATGTAACTCCGCCGGTAAGTGCTACTCAACGCGCTGATGCAACCAGGGTTCAGTTGCACTTTTTTTGCAAATGGCGCACATTGAAGTTTTTTGGAGTTTATCAAGACATGTGTTAAACCTGTAAAGTCAGACTATGAAGGACCACAATTCCCATCAGTGCGTATTGAAGCGACGCTACAACAAACTGACGCGCTCCTTACACAAAATATGATTGGTTCATGCAAAATCACATGGGATATTTTGAACCAATCGGTGGCCAAATACGTTGACGCAACCTAGAGAGATCTTTTTTTATCATCTGAACGAGAATGAATATTATAATAACCTACACAGGGAGTGAAGATACAAGTCTTGTATGAAACTGTGCACATTTTATACCCATCGAAAGCTCAACTCGATGTCAGCGTTGTTTTTAAAAAGCTGCATCACGTGACAGAGGACAAATTGCCTGACGACTCAAACGGAATTCTTCCGCTGCCCTATCACAGGAGGAACTGACGTCCGTGGGCGTGGCGTAGTGTTCGACGTTTTGAATGAGTTTGTGTAGCCAGGCAAGAGGAGAAAGCGACCATGCTGAAAATATCGCAAGGCACTGGAGGATGCGGATGCGATCATTTCGGAGGATATCGTTCGCTCGCTAGTGTACCCTTGGGATCACCGTTTTTAATATCAAAATAATTGATGACACACACCGCACCGACCTCCTAAAGGTGAGAAACTGCTTGTTTTAGGTTGTTCTAGCATTTAGAGACACATATTTATATATTTTATTCTGCAAAGTAATTTAGAACATTTAAAACATAAATGTTTTTTTTGTTATGTAGTTCACAAGTTGTCAGTTAGCGATGTATTAGAATTGTCAGTTACTATATAGCCTATAAGTTATTGAGTCCTTTTGCAACTATATCTTTAATTTCAAAGCTCGTGTGGTGTTATTGTCAGTAAATAATACACATTGAAAACACCAGAAAATCAGGATTAAACAACTCTGTAGTCTATGAATATACCTGCACTTTATAATAGCAAATCATTTCGTGGTTGTATGTAGTCAGTAGTACTTTGGTGAAATTGCCAAGTTAAACTATTTTCAGTATTTATGAGGGTCCATCCCAAGCTGTTGTGGTGTCTGGAGGAGCTGAGCAGGTGTAGGCTACTGGGTGATATAGGTCATCATTAGCCCTTACTGACAGAGGCTCAACTTAAAATGTCCACTATGTTTTATTACACACATACAACACACATTGTTTTGTTAGTGCTATCAAATTTGAATGCTCATCATTTTCATTTTTTCCCTCAACCATAACACAACACAAGAATGTAACATTTTGGACCAAAAAAGTTCTCTTCATATTGTTTTTCGACATCCTGTATGATTTTGTTTCGTTTCAGTTGTTAGGGTGCCGTCTTTCGGATGGGACGTTAAAACGGGTGGCCCGACTCTCTGTGGTCACTAAAGATCCCATGGCACTTAAAACCCCGGTGTCCTGGCTAAATTGCTAATCTGGGCCTCATACCATCATGGACACCTAATCATCCCCAGCTTCCAATTGGCTCATTCACCCCCCCCCCCCCCCCTGTAATTATTCACCAGGTCGTTGCTGTAAACGAGAATGTGTTCTCAGTTAACTTACCTGTTAAAATAAAGGTAAAATAAAATGTTAAAGTCTCTTGAAAATCTACTTCGAACAGGATATGGAGCATAACTGAGGTGTCCTTTGAGGTTGTGGGACTGAGTGAACTCAGCTTTGAGGTTTTAGATGTGCACTGAGGCCATCATCACACTTATTCAGTTGTTCTATATTTCATCACTGCAGTAGAATAGTATTTTAGCATTCTCCATTTTCTCCATCCGTTTTTCTCAGTTCAAAACACAGAAACTATGACATCATAGAATCTATAAAAGGTCAGAAGCAAGTGTGACCAAGGCTGTCAGAGAAGGTTCTTTGTTTGAAGCCTAGCCTACTGCACATTTGCATGTTTCACTTACACTACTTTGACTAAAGGTACAGCCAATAAGAAAAGCACATGATAATATGCAATGGAAACAGTTAGAAGCATTGTGTTTTCTTTCCATTTGGTCATCTTTCTCTCTGTCTGAGCAGAGTGGAGGGGTATCCTACGAAGTAGGTTTGATGAGGTAACGAGGTAACTTTGATCAATTCTAAGTTCAACTGTTTTTTAAGCTCAGTTCTATCAGTTTGAGTGTCTGGAGCAGTGACTTTTTATGGAGAGAGAGAGAAGTTGCACAGGACAAAACAGGACAGGACAAAACAGGACAGGCCACAGGACAGGACAGGACAGGACAGGACAAAACAGGACAGGCCACAGGCCACAGGACAGGACAAAACAGGACAGGACAATATAGGACAGGACAAAACAGGACACTACAAGATACACTACAACATCCACAGGCGTTTCCGCTGTTTATACTATACCCTACATCCACAGGCATTTCCGCTGTTTATACTATACCCTACATCCACAGGCGTTTCCGCTGTTTATACTATACCCTACATCCACAGGCGTTTCCGCTGTTTATACTATACCCTACATCCACAGGCATTTCCGCTGTTTATACTATACCCTACATCCACAGGCGTTTCCGCTGTTTATACTATACCCTACATCCACAGGCGTTTCCGCTGTTTATACTAAACCCTACATCCACAGGCGTTTCCGCTGTTTATACTATACCCTACATCCACAGGCGTTTCCGCTGTTTATACTATACCCTACATCCACAGGAGTTTTAGCTGTTTATACTATACCCTACATCCACAGGCGTTTCCGCTGTTTATACTATACCCTACATCCACAGGCGTTTCCGCTGTTTATACTAAACCCTACATCCACAGGCGTTTCCACTGTTTATACTATACCCTACATCCACAGGCGTTTCCGCTGTTTATACTATACCCTACATCCACAGGCGTTTTAGCTGTTTATACTATACACTGTGGTCTGAAAATGTTTCTCTGTGTTGCTACAGTGTTTGAGTTTGCACTGTCTATAGGGAGGTTTAATGCACTGCAATGGTCCCTGGCCACATCACACGCTCTGTGACTGATTCACACTGCGATGTTACTGTTGCAGAAAGTGGGTCTTTGACTTAGCTGATAGCTTGTGACAGCTCCCTGCCTCCCTCCCATCCCTGGTGGATCAATGGTCTCTGTGCTCTTCATCAGCAACATCAATGGATGAGCTGCAGGTTTCTGGGATGGTGCATGGAGGCCAGTGGGAGTCAGGTTGAATTCCAAAATGGCACCCTATTCCCTTCATAGTGCACTACTTTTGACCAGGGCCCATAGGGCTTATATAGGGAATTAGGGTGCAATTTGGGACACACACCTCAGACTGGGGCTTTCAGCCGATGATGTGTGTATCTGTAGGTTCAACCAGCCTCTCGACTCTGCAGCCACAGGTTGCTGTGTTGGAGTGCTGCCGGCGTTCAGATTGGTTCTTATTCTAACCCATTACTGGAAAAAAGGACGAGATTTTTCTCCCTTCGTGTCTTATGAACAGAGATTTATACACCTTGCACTCTTGTTCTCCAGAAAGGAACAGTAAGAGCAACAGCCGACAGTCCTGTTCCTCTGACGTCAGAGACATTTTAATAACAAAACATACAATGAAAGGTAAGGTGATGTCAGGTTGACTTAGTCTTTCTTCCAAATGGCACCTTTTTCCCTATTTAGTGCACTACTTTTAACCAGGGCCAATGGCAAAAATGTTTTATTTAACTAGTATTTAACTAGAATAAATTCTTATTTACAATGACGACCTACACCAGCGCTGCCCTATGGGACTCCCAATCACATCCGTTTGTGATACAGCCTGGATTCGAACCAGGGTGTCTGTAGTGATGCCTCTAGCACTGAGATGCAATGCCTTAGACCGCTGCGCCACTCGGGAGCCCCTGAGTGCAGTAGTGCACTAGATAGGGAATAGGGTGCCGTTTGGGACGAATACTTATTGTAATGCTAAGCTTCCTGTCTCTAATGGTCCTAAAAAAAGAGAGTATGCCGTGAACCTGTTATGGCCTTGCTGGGGAATTTTAGAACGCATTAGTAAGGATTATAAATTACAACACAATTGCATAAACCTACGCAAAAATGGAGTTATAGCTTACATATTTTTTATGATATAAATCTATTTCTCAAACACAAGTCTCACTATGAAATCCAAATACATGGAAAGTGAAACACTTTTATTAAATTAATATGAACCTATTTCTGAATAGTCCAGTGAGGTTTGGGGAATATTTCCAGAAAGTCACATGCTACAAAGGTGTCTAGCAAATCAGTCAAGTCATTTCGTCCTTATTGAGTCACAGCCACAGGTTAACAAAATGTATTGGAGCAGATCCACCCTCTCTCTCACACGAGCACACGAGCACACGCACACACACAGTGACGTTGTATCCACATAGGATGGAGTGTCATTGCAGGGCAGGGAGGGCCAACTGTGGATCAATTAATTTACATTTTGTAGGGGTTGATACATTTTTTTGTAAGGATAAATTAAGTCTGACATTTTAAAGTGGAAATTACAAACTTTAGAAGCCTTTTTTAAAAACTCGAATACACAAAACATTTCCATTTCCTGAAAATTCTCTGCGACAGCATAGTGATCAAATGAAGGAAGTACATCTGTACGTGCATGGCCCACGCCACCACATCCTTGATGAAACCAGCACCACAACTGAGTATTGATGTTGCCATCTCCACAACTAACTGAGTATTGATGTTGCCAGCTCCACAACTAACTGAGTATTGATGTTGCCAGCTCCACAACTAACTGAGTATTGATGTTGCCAGCTCCACAACTAACTGAGTATTGATGTTGCCATCTCTACAACTAACTGAGTATTGATGTCGCCAGCTCCACAACTAACTGAGTATTGATGTTGCCATCTCCACAACTAACTGAGTATTGATGTTGTCAGCTCCACAACTAACTGAGTATTGATGTTGCCAGC